>NC_085023.1:14576572-14703005 GCF_963692335.1 Osmerus eperlanus
GTTCATGGCATACATGAAATACTCTCCTGGCACATTCCACAAAGTGGAAAGATGCTCACTGCATTGTAACATCACCAGACAGTTATGTATACTACGACATTGCCCTTAACGGTGTTTTATAACCGAAGTTGTTTATTCCATCAGATCGACCATCTTATATTGGCACATTTACCAGGGCTGCATCTCCTCCACAATTACATCTGAAAATAAAGTCGAAACAATGCAGGGGACACACAATGTCATGGTCGATCTATTGACTGTCTCTTTGATGATGTGGCTCCTCCACTGACCCTTACGTACACCACTTTTACAGTACAACAAAGACGCATTGATTTGCATGACATAATGTGATCAATGTCTGGTGATTAGGTTGAGAGGAGAGAAAATGCACAATATCTGTCTTTGTTGTAGCTTGTATGTATGCATGGGCTGCATGTTTTCTAAAGGTATTCAATGTCATAATGCATTTGAACCCTTAATGCATAATGCATTTGAGACCTTATATAACATAAAAGGTCAGACAAAGAGACAAGTCGATAGATCGCAAGGACATTGTGTTTACCGTACACGGTTAGTACCTTCTTTTCAGATGTTGTCGTGCAGGAGACTCAGTCTAGGTAAATGATGCCATTATAAGATGGTCGAACTGATTGAACAAAGTACTGCAAAGTACTGTTATAAGAAAGGGGGGATTGGGGAGGTTGAGGTGGGGAACAGTCTTTTTTGCCTTTCATGTCCTTTAATAGCACTATAGCCATATTAGAGAAGAGGTGTGAAATTGTATAGCCTGCGGTTGAGCCCATAATCACTATCATGCAATCTTAATCTCTCATTATGCTGTGTTTTCTGAGCTCAGTTTTCAGTATAAACAAATTACCAATAAATATGTGTGCAATGAAACACTTAATAACCCAAGGAGTGGGCAAATAAGTGTTTTTTTTTCTTGGTAAACATCCTGCCACTAAGTAGGATTATTAAAGCAATTACACATTAATTAAATTTGAGTATCCTATGATTGGATTGTTATAGTTTTTTCTGGCAGTTGTCAATATGGTAATATTCACTGGCTTTCTGAGCTATCTGACTTACCGTATAGTCAATATTGTAGGTACATTTAGTGTGTACTGTGGAGTTAACCTGAGGCTCTATTAGGATTGAACAGAGATTTTTAGGAATGCTTCGCTCAGCTGAGAATTAATGTCAGTGGTAACCTAAAGTTTGCTGACTATTACATCACTGACCTTCTTGTGTCTGTCTTTGGTAGAGTTGATGTCATCCTGAAGAAACTGGGACTGAATCTGATACTCCAGATTGCCCAGAAGAGCAGAGTCTGCTTCCTGTTAGAAAGGAGAAGAGAAGGAGGGAGATGAGGTATCAATAATAAACCAAACCATTTATCCAAGGTTATCCAAGTATTATGCTGCAAATACATATATTGGAGCGTTCTAAGAGCGTTCTAGAGCGCTCTTAGAACGCTCCTAAGAAGCTCTTAGCGTTGAGAGCTTCTAAACGAATCTGTGAAACGTGGCCATTATTATTATAGTCAAGTCAAGTATATATTATATAGTATTGGATAATGCCTTACAATATGGGTGTGTGAAGACATACCAACCACAATGAGGTACATCACTATATTTTGACTGATTGCTGCATCATTACTAAAATCACTCACTGTTTGAGTTAAGGAAACAGTGAAGCATGTATATAATTATTCATATTTGTTAAGTTACATTTAATTCAAAAGCATACCTTGTTGAGTTGTTCCAATGTGCCTCGAAGTTGCTCCTGATATTCACATTCATTTCTATATCTACAAAGAAAACAAAGATTCGATTTTCATTTACATTTTGCCTGCCGATAAGAAGAATGTTCAAACCGCTGTGACATTTTCTTTCAACTATTACGGTGATTGCATTCTAATTCTTCTCGCTACTCTTGTTTTTAAACGCCCCTACTTCTAACAAAGCCACATCTCTCATTATGTTACCCTGTTTCCATCCTAGTCTTGTCTGAACGATCCAGAGTGTCACTAACACCACACTCAACATTATCTGTGGTATGGTGACACCAACAGCAAAAAGGCCCTGGGTTCGATTCCTGCTTGTGGTACAGTTTGGTGCTCAGGTGGACCATCTAGGGCCTTACTCTGTGGAGTTTGCATGTTATACTGGTACTCACATGGGTTTCCTCCACAAATAACCCCTATGTTTCTCTCTTGGCCATGTCCCTGGCCAGAACATGAGGAGAGCACTTGGCTGTGGCCCCCTTGATGTGACTGATCACTGCTCCTGTGTGTATGTTCTAAATTGTCCCAACTCCTGCATGTGTGTTTATGATGATGGACAAATATAGTGTATTCTTCATTATCATCAGCGGTCTATCCTTTATGCACCCTTTCTGTATTTCCAGTGTCGTTTTAAAACTGACATTTGTATGTTTGCAAACCTCTCGAAATGATTTACAATTAACTGTCCATTGGCTGCATACCGTAGCTTACACCACAGCCATATGACAACCAACTAATATAAAAAATAACAATACATTACATAGGGAAGAGGCATCGCTACAGTACATTGCCACATACTTGTTGGTATACTCATCCAGCATACGGCAAGCATCTTTCAGCTCGCGGTTGAGTTTTGCATGGTCTGCTGAGAGCTCGCGGATACGCTGGCGGTTGAGATTGATCTGCTCAGTAAAGGCCTCTTCCAGGCCGCTGGCCTCTTCCATGCGCTGTAGCGTTTCCAGCTGCTTACGGAACACGGCGTTACGCTGCTCCAGTACCCGCGCCCGGTTTATGTAACGGGCAAAACGGCTGTTGAGCTCCTGGAGGCTCTCCCATCCCTGGATAGCAGAGGCACCGGCTGATGCATCCGAACTAGAGGGCTCCTCAAAAACGTCGGAGCGCTCATACTTTTCCTTGCGCACTTCGCGCAGGTAGCTGGTCTTGAACATGCTGTTGACGCTGTTCCGCTGCCTGGGTTGATGTTATCCCCGGTGTGCGTGGTCCCCTTCAGCACCTTTAGCGTGTGAAAACTCGGATGCTCACCCTCCACAGTCTCATGCTAGACTAAACGATGCCCGGCCCTTGCCGGCCGCGAAATAGCCCCCCAAAATCTCCCACCTGCCGGTGACCACGCAAGCCACGCGCGTGGTGGCTTCCAGATATTGTTGACGCCTTTGTGATTAAGGTTACAAAAGCTTGGGGAATGATGATAGGACAGAAAGACCAAAACAACGAGAGGCTTGGCGAGAAGAGAACACTGCTGCGTCAAACAGACTATTATGAGAGCCCCCTTTGTTTACGATCAGCTGTAGTTCTAGATCTGTTTGATTTAGAAAAAAATAGCTTTTGTTTTGGTCTGAACATGCAGCCAAACTGGCAAGGCTTTAAACATCAACACATAAGTGGATTGCCTTGCCTATGAATGAACCTCAACAAACACAAATATACTGTATAATAACCCGCAGAAAACTGGCAAGCCTACAGGAAAATGAAAGATATTGATTGGTAGTGCAAACATTTCAAATGAGATGATTGACTGACAATTCAACTGATGATTTGATGGAATGGTGCAATGGCAGACCATTTGATCAACCTGATACCATTATAACTCTAAAAAATAACAAATGGTTTCGTTTAGTTTTCAAATTTAGTACAGCAGTTTGTGTTCCTAAGGTTTAGCCTATCATTGCCTATCATATTTTCCCTTGTTATAATGTCCATTTGTCCATGGGTGAAGCAGTAAGCACAAATATCTCTCAAAATATCTCTTTTTTAAAATAAATTGACAAATGTTATCTCTCTTTATCTCTTTCACAAAATCTGTGTCAGTGAACCAGTGACCTCAAATAGGTATTTAATATACCTGTTTTAGTTAAATGCTAAAGGATTATGCAGTAGTTAGGTACTGTATGCTCTTTTTCATGACCCAAATCTAGTTTTTTCTAAGAGAGAGAGGGAGAGAGAGAAAGAGAGGGTACCACTCAGCACATGAAGGCTTGTGTGTGGGTGTGTGGTCATTGCCCTGGGCTCTGCCAGGGGTATGGGGTGGATATTCAGTAACAGTGTCACTCTGGACAGATCTGGGAGCTCTCTGCCAAAGGCTGAATGGGGCACATGCCCCATTGTTTTATGTCAGCATTTCTGTGCCTAGAAAAGGGGGGGGGGGGTCACCAAGACCACTCCAAATGCCCTGCTTGTGACAGGTCTGCTCTGTTTAAATCATTTGTATGTATTGAAAAATACATGTAAGTATTTGCCAGAAGAAATTATCACACGTTTCTTATATCAACACAATCATGCACATTACTTCATAGAGCTGAGGCGAAATGACTGGTTCATCAGTACACAGAAAACCCTTAAAAAACGGTTAGAAACTCAATTGTAAAATGTGACATGCTTTAATAATGGCATCCCTCCCTAGGTAAGCTCAATCCACATGCAGTTAAAATGCACCTTACATCATTACAGTTACCATTCTGCCGCAAGGCCTGTCCCGGTTCTCCTATAGGTCCAATTTAATTGATAGGTACAGTGGGAGGGAGCATGTGTCTCCCTGAAGAAGGAAGTTGGACAAGAATGCAATATTGCACAAACCAATTTACTGCATTAACTGCCAAAGTACTCACTGTTACATCACATAAATCATAAAAGGGGAAAACTTTCTGTCAAAGTGTTTATGACCAACAATATCAGTGAACACAAACACACATGTACATGTGTACACACACATGCAAAAACTAAAAAGGGTACCATCAACAATGTCCACGATTAATGTGGTAGTTTATGCTGAACAATTATTGTGGCATAAACGAATGATCTAATTACAGGGACATCGCAAAGTCAGCATTGCAGACAAACTGACAGGCCAGCAAACAAGCAATCCTCTAAGATTTAAAGTCTAGATATAACGGTATGGATATTGCCATTATTACTGATCTCTATCCCCCAACTGCCCATAAAGCTGCTTTCAATCTGCCATAACCTGTTCAGAGTCTGTAGAGTTTTTGCTTTTGCATATGCTTTTGCAGTGGATCGAAAACAATGGATCTGGTACACTTATCCTCCATATTCATTTGTTACGAGGGGTTGTGAATCCTAAAGTTGGGTGAGATCAAAGAACTGGCAGATGTGGAGATGGAAGCTTTACGTTGATCCTGCTGGGCAGGTTTGCTGTCTGCTCCAGAGGAGAGCAGTTCCTTGTGTATTTAGAGAGTGATAAAACTAAGAGGGATGGATGGGGATAGATTGCCTTGAGATATGTTTGACTTCATGTACAGTCTTTCTTATCAAGATGTGCTAACCAGGTGAAGATGTCTGGAACCAGTGTTATGGTGTGTTACGGCCGCAAAACAAAGTATGTTTGGAATGCTTTGAAAGGTGATATTTGGCGACTTGTAACATATAGTCATGGACAGAAAATAGCATGCGCTGCAGGAGTGACAAAGTGATTCTGACAAGCAGCAAAATCATTGTACATTTGACAGGGAAAAACACATTACAGTAGAAATATTGCTTGGAGTGAGGAGGGCATGGGGACCACAAAAACAACTTTCCATCATTTTCAGGACAATATCTCACATCCCACTGCTACCATTTTGCCAATATCCTACCTTGAATAAATACCCACAGTGTATACTGTATCTCACACAACTTTTCAGGAGTCTGGTCAAAGCTCTGCCCCAGAGAAAATGAAAAGAAGGGAATTGCTGCATAGTTTTCTTACAGTCCAGCAGAGGCCTGTTTGTCTGGCACCAGACAAAATAAAAATGATAACATAAGGAAAATTGAGTAGACAGCACTGGTAGAAAGTGGCTGTAGAAGTTAGGGGTTTCTGTTTTATTGCTGACAACAATCTGAGAAAATTACCTCATTATATTCATCCCTACCAAGAATGCTGATTGCTATTTGCTTGAAATGGTTTGTTTCAACGTTAGACAATATACAGTCATTATTATACCTGAATGAGAGAGACATGGCTGAATTTTCATGTTCCCTGGTGTTAAAGTAATGCTATATTTTTCAACATAATATGGAGACATCAACTAGCCTCCTGACAGAAAATTCCTCTGATTTGAATTGTATTACTGGATACAAATTAATGTTAATAGTAGCATGTCATCCACTGGCTTAGGGAAGCAATTTTGGCATTGTTTCACAGAAGATTGGGGTTACAGATGTTAATAAGGATTTTAATAAAATAACTGGGATGGAAATAAAATCCTCAAATGTCATACTTTAGAACACTATCGTATTTTCTAGGCTATAGTTACAGGGCTTGGCAATACAAATTATGTCAAGATAAGACATAATATGTTTGTGGATACATTCTGAATCAGTGGTTACTGTAAATGCTTCAATGCTCCATTCTGTCACTCTACCCCTTCACCCTGAGCCCAATCCTTCCAAAATATGGAAATCATCCTCTCCAACGAGCTCGGGAGCATCATTCTGCGTCATATAGCCGATCTACACCAGAGGGATAGGACACCAAGATAACTTTTCTATTTAGAAGGAGCGCGTTCGAAGAGAGAGAAGGACATCGACACATTTACTTGAGGTGATGGAGAGAATCATCTATTTTTTAAACCGCGGGAAAAGTGTCCTTCGTTCTCGAGGTTTACGCATCTTTGAAGTCCGCGACAGACATTGAAAAGTAAGTATACCTGCTGACATCGTTGATAAATAATGACTGCGACTCAATTGTCTTTTTGGAACCTTTTTCTGGATTTCTTAGTCATCTTATCCTCTTTTCTGTACTGTGTGATGGTGGAGGACTAGATGGAGGAGATAGATCAGAATGTTTTTTTTGCCACTTAAAATATTTGATCAGTCGATCAGATAAACAGATCATTAGAATAAGATGTCAATTGTTGGCGTATTTTTTATGATAAACTAGATTTGATAAACTGTTTATTTTATTTGTAGCCTATGGATAGGAATGGGATTAGCTGGATGTGATTCTTTTGCAGGTCCCCATCGATGATATTAATTTAGATAAAATATAAAATTAGACAGTTGATCCACTTCATTATCTATAGCCTAGTATTTAAATTGTATTCCATTGTAATCCATTGTAAGTGATTCAATTGCTCCATTTTGGCTGTTCCTTGTATGGTGATATACATGAGTGGTCTGATGAATTTTCATACTCTGAAAATTATTTTCCAAACAATGATCTGTGTTTCCCTACTCCTGTCAGACCTTCACCCCCCCTCCCACACACACACACACATGATCTAGTTGTCCCCACCATGATCTTTGAGTTAAAAACAATAAATACCAAATCAGTGTGCATACTAAAATTCAAACTGTACTTATTTATTTAACTGTTTAGACAGACATTCAATGATCTCTTATACAACATTGTTTCTCAGAAGGAAAGGAACACATTTCCCACTTGGCTGCATACTTAATTAAAGAGTAATTTGTATCAACTCTTTATCATTCCTTTATAAATAAAGAGGTTCTTTTGACACTCTTTTGAGTGGACATGTACTAACTACGCTCCTGGGGGCATCCTGCCTCATCAACTTCTATGCCTCAACATACAAAATAATACTTTTGAGTAATCACAGAAAACAAAAACGTCATTAAATATTATTGTTGTTGTTTTTGCAGAATTTGAGTTGTACTCCCACAAAATTGGAAAAAAAAAATCAGTCAGTCAAATTGAACACTTGAAAGCAGCTGTATATTGGGAACTTGGTGAGACATGGGAGACTCCAACATGAGTCACTTGGCTGCAGTGTACGTGGCAGGGACGCAGGGCACAGTCCTGGGGAGCGAGCAGGACCCATTCCTGGATCAGTACGACCTGGACTACAACCTTTCTAATGACGAGTTACCGGACACCACAAAGGGCCAGGCCTTCTTCGTGGCCACCATTGTCATCAGCGTGGTTCTCATCTGCATCATGCTAGTCTGTGGTGTCGGGAACTTCCTCTTTATTGCCACGCTGGCACGTTATAAGAAGCTGCGAAACCTCACCAACCTGCTCATCGCCAACCTGGCCATTTCAGACTTCATCGTGGCGGTGGTGTGTTGCCCGTTCCTGGTGGAATACTACCTGGTCAAGCAGCTGTCCTGGGACCACGGTCTGGTGCTGTGTGCCTCTTTGAACTACCTGAGGACTGTGTCTCTGTATGTGTCTACCAATGCCCTGCTGGCCATCGCTGTGGACAGGTGGGTGCGTCCAAGCTGACTGCCATCTTACGTCAAGCGTGTGTGTCTGTGAGTGTGTTTGTGTGCGTGAGTGAGTGGGGGAATGAGAAAGTGTGTATCTGCATGAATGCAATTTTGAGCTGTTTTACGTAAACATGGGGTTCTCTTTTTTCTAGTGGCCATTGGATGTTCATACATTATATTGTATTTTCTTTTGTCACAGCTATAGGCTTAAGGGAAGGTCAAAACAGTGACTGCAGGTACATTTGACCTGGTAGGGCTCTAGAGAAAAGGACTAACCTTTTTTTCAATAGAATTAGAATTACAAAGACTGAAGCCCACAAAAGGAAAAAGGGAAATTATTTTTATTCATGCCAAATTTTACTTCAAAGCAGCTCCACAGGGAGGCTAATTCTCACCACAAGTGCTTCTGATGAAAGCCCACAATCTAAAGTATATTGGTGTCTTCAGTGTAGGAACACTGTGTGTAAATGAGAGACAATGTTGTGTTGGGGTTATATGTGTTATACAGCTAGCTGCTGTATAACACGTATATCACTGCTGAACGTCCTTTCAGTGCATGGTGTCTTTCCTAGGTCAGGGACCATTCGCAGCTTCAGCACACAGTACACAAAGAACGTTTAGAAAAAAAACGATATTGAATGACAATATTGAATGATGAATTTAGTTATTTCAGGTAATGTTAGATATCATCATGTCATATTGGCTGTTATTGTTCATCCATTTTAAACTTTAACTAGAAAGCCATCACAAGTAACTGTATCAATCTGAATTAGCCTACTCACCAGAACAGTTTGAGAGATTACTCATCACAGGCTGACCTCCAGTTCCCTGCTGGCTTTGACATACCAGAATCTTTTAGGCTAAGTATTTCTTAGCTACAATTACCTATTTCGAAAAGGAGAGAAGGCTGTACTGACATGTATTGGTTTGATGACTGCCGTAAAGCTTTGAAACCCAGAACTGACCTTTCTTGGCAGTTCCTAAATAAAAGTGATACGATTTGGAAGCAGATAAAGAAGAAAGAAAGGCATCACAGGCATGCAGAATGGCTGGAGCAACCTCTGACTTTTCCATTCTCCCCTCATTAGGTACATGGCCATCGTGCACCCCCTCAGGCCACGCATGAACTACCAGACAGCCTACTGCGTGATCACAGGGGTGTGGATCGTCCCCATCCTCATCTCCATCCCTTCTGCCTACTTCACCTCTGAGACCATGTACCCACACAGAAATGCCGACGCCCAGACCACACACAAGGTGTTCTGTGCCCAGATCTGGCCCGTGGACCAGCAGGCCTATTACCGCTCCTACTTCATGATCGTCTTTGCCTTGGAGTTTGTTGGGCCCGTGGTGGTCATGGTCATGTGCTACGCCCGGATCTCACGGGATCTGTGGTTCAAGAGCGTTCCCGGCTTCCAGACGGAGCAGATCAGGAAGAGGCTACGCTGCCGCAGGAAGACGGTGATGGTGCTGATCGGGATCCTCACCGCCTACATCCTGTGCTGGGCGCCGTACTACAGCTTCACCATCCTGCGGGACTTCCACCCGACATTCATCTCCCGCCAGAAGAACTCGCTGGTGGCCTTCTACATCATCGAGTGCATCGCCATGAGCAACAGCATGATCAACACTTTCTGCTTTGTCAGCGTGAAGAACAACACGGTCAAGTACCTGAAGAGGATTGTGCTGCTGCGCTGGAGGTCCTCTTACGCACCCAGCAAGACAGTGGAGGAGACTGATCCGAGAACCTTCAACATAACTGTAACTGAGGTGGTGGAGTGTATTCCTATGAAGTGACGACCCAATTCAGTAAACATAAAACTGTTTATACTTAACAACTGTTTTACATTTGAGTTGATGTTGGTCTACTGGTAGAGACTGTGTACATTTTATTGTGGAGAGGAGTCTTGGGTGTATTTTATTTTGAGTATACCTTATTACTGTGGAAGACAGAAAGCTGATGTGAATTTCGAAAATGTGTGTTCAACTACACTGTCGGATACGGACGATAATCTAATGTACAGTGGGCCAATGTTGAACATGAATGTACAAAATGCATTTTTTATAGTGTTGTACTTTCATTCATGCTTTGCTTACAGAATTAATTATGTAATTTTTTCAACAACTGGATGTTTGTAATTGAATTCTGATCTCTCAGGTCAGACAGAATCTGTGAAGATGTTGCATCACTACTCTATGTTCCTTTGACATGTTTTGATCAGTCTGAAAACACTTTGAGACTTACAAGAATCTTAGATCTTGGCATAATTTTGGCCTCTCATGTTCTAACCTTCTTTTACACTCCACGTTACAATGCCAGTAATATTTTCTCTGATATTCTCACCTCATACCGCATGCAGGCACCAGAACTATAGGTATTTACTGTTACTATGCCTTTAAAAAGCAGTGACAGGATTTTCTCTGTGCTGTTTGTGTGCTTCTTTTTGATGCTTTCTCTTACAGATCAATAGAAGCAATGTGTCCTTGGTAGAATGTACATTCAGTGTGTTGCAATTTTCCTGTTGTTGTGATTTGTATGGAAATGTTTCTGTAGTACTTACATTTGCCTGCTTTTTGTTGCCTATTGCATGTTTAGTATGCTTATTAAAACAACATGCGACAGAACAAAAGGACAGATAAATTATTTTTCCTTCCTGCTCTTCTTCGAGATTACTTTGTTTGTGTGAAAGGGTGAACTCAATACACACCACAATACCACCTGGAAAATGTAGCATGGAGATTTGGATTGGATAACTCTTCTTTGAGTTATCTACTCTTATTGTAGGTATGTACATTGATTACCTTTAGTCAATCCACATGTTTTTGAAGCCCTATAGTTGGCCAGGGGGGTATTCCAGAAAGCAGGTTATGTGACTGCTACGGTCTCTTTCTCTTTGGGGAGATGGGCTGTTTGTCTCTCTCTCTCTTCCTATCTGATGCCTCTCAGGTGTGGTGCGTTTCCGGCTGATGACGTGGGCGTGTCCATCAAGGCTCCTCGTTGGCCAATCAGGAGAGCTCCACACCCTGGGGGTGGGGGGGTGAGGGAGGTTGGTAAGAGCTTTTGGTTGAGCAAGCAGTACGAGCTTGTGTTATTGAGAGAACTGTAAAAGCTTTGTTTTTGTTGATTGTTTATTTGTATTTGTAGACCCTGGTCCCACCTAGATGTCGGTGGAGTAGGGCTAGGTAAGACACCCTGGGGTTTACATACAACCGTAGGTAACTCATTGTTAAATACACTAGGTTAGAAGCTAGCGGCTGTCACCCTGTGTATTGTAGCAGTGAGGTAAGTTGTAGAATAGGTTGTGTCAGGCAGGAGTAGAAGGGTAGGGAAGCTCAGGGTCTTTTTGTATTATTTCTTTGATTTGACAGACCGCTGGCACTGCCCTACTCCTAACCCTTTGCCTGTTGTCCTCCCTCCCTATGAGTATATGTATGTGCATCTGTGTACTTATTAAAACCTGTGTGCACGGCATTTTGGTGTGGCAAACAATTATTGGCGCTACCCTCCTGTTCCCTTCACCACTGTGAGGCCTTGGGCAGTTGCGTGCTCCTCCTCTTCCGAGCCATTGGAGGGGGCGTAACAGTGACACACCCGGGTAAGTTAACTCCCCAGCTGACACCCAGCATTGTAGCAACATTGCCAGTAGGTTGCTGCAACATTGTGAATCGGCTGGTAGGTTAACCTACCCAGTTAATAGTTAACCCACAATAATGGGTTTATTTTCATTCCTTTTCATTTCATTCCAGCCACAATAGCCAGTTAATAACCCAGTGTACATCATCTTAGACTCAAATGGCACTTCAGATTAAAATAACCTTTTTGGCATAGAGTACAAAGAAAATGACTGTGCTTCTACAAGCTGTCAAAATGGGGTGCTAAAGGTATTCCTATCTGTAGAAAGCAATATTTTTGTTTTCGCAGTAATGCAACAAAACATAAGTTGTGTTTTATCCCACCCCCATATGGTATGGCTGGTGCCTGGACCGACATTCATTGGTTTTCTCAATTGAAACTCCTGCTTAATAGAATGCAATTACACTTGTTTATATTCAGATCAGAGAGACTGACTGAAATGCAATTTGTTCAATATCTTTTAATAACAAAATGTGTTTCTTATCATGACATGACATGCATGTGCAGATCCTCACTAGAGAAATGTCTAGACACAACATCACCAAACGTACATCTGTTTTCTTACCTCATGAAGTCCAGACTCAACATAGACCCTTTGTCTGTGCTGGCCAGTACCATGGCCACTGAAGATCAATTGACAGTACTTGACATGAATCTGTGCCTCCTGTAGATGTGGGGAGTGCTGATTCTGTTCCCCTTTGGCGATCCTAATGAGGTTAAAGTGACACTGGCAGGTCGGCACTGCAACAGTAGACAGATTAGCTCTGAAAGACTTATGTAGAAACTGCGCACACACAGACGCACACACACGTACACACACTTGGGTAATCAAATAAATGAATCTTCAGCTGGGTGTGCAGAAAATAGACAAAGACATAACTGGTCCTGAATTACATAACAGACACACATCCGTAACTGTATTATACCCTTAACTTCTCCTCCTGAATAATTTCTATCGATATTATCATAATCATTTAGTATGGACCCATTTGATCAAGAGAGACTCTTAATGTTCTCCACATCCTGTACCAGCTTTCACAGATCAATGTTGTTGCAGGTTATACTTAAATCTAGGCATTTTAAATGTTACTTTATCTGTACCATATCTCAATACTGCCCTGGCCTGACCAAGCCACATTCTCCTCCATTCTAAGAGTCACGGATGTTTAAGTGTCAATGAGATTTGGCATTCTAACAATTCATCAGTGTAGAAGCACATTTTGCACGTTGACCGCTAATGAGGCTTGTCATTCTTTATACTAATCTTCCTTGAGGCCTCCAGTCAGAGCCACGGCTGTTTTCTTTCCATTAGCATGCACTGTTTATTGGTGGTGTTTATTGCCCACATTAGTCTCTGCATTAACCCCTGTAAGCTCAGCTGTCAGTTAGCCAGGCTCTATGTTTTGTTCCTCACCATTTCCCTATGATACAGATTGCAAAAACCGCTAAAGAGATTTCCTGCTATCACTGAAGGATAAATTCACAACATTAACGTAAGATGACAATACCACTATGTGTATTCACACTCCACTAATCTGTTTATTGCTTTTGTTGATGTGTGAGCATTTATTGCTGGCCAGCGAAGTGCTGAGGGGTAAAAATGGTGACACTGGCAGAGCTGTGACACCAGATGTCAAAATAAACAAGTGCAGTCTCATTCTGGACATGCAGTAAATAAGCCCCAAGCTTTTAAATGTAGGACCTTAAGTCAGAGGAGGAGGGTTTCAGCGCTGCTTTGAACATCCGAGTCCACCGGCACAGTTGTCAGTTCTGACTGTGTTCTGCACTGGTCATCTTCGGTGGCACCGGCTGGGCTGTCTCTTGACCCGCCCGACCCGTCTGACTGTCTGCCTGTACAGCTACGAGAGCAGCATCAGCACTACGGGCCAATCTGGTTCACCATAAGAGGGTCTCCATGGCCCCAGGCTGTGATCAACTTGCATTAGATACATTCTCTGTATCTATGTGTGGGTGAGTGTTTGTACTGTGTAGGTACAATAAGATGCATACATAGTATACTGTACATGTAGCGCCAACATTAATTGAATTAATATATCTCCCTTAATGTCATCAATCCAATTGGCACTTATTTGGTTTTGTATGCTTCATGTTTTGGCTACCTGCAATGTTTGGGGCTATCACGTTGTTACGATCAGTGACCTATGCACTTTTGTAAAGCTCTCTCTTGGAAGTCGGTTTGGATAAAAGCGTCTGCTAAATGAATAAATGTAAAGTAAATGTAATGTAAATCCCCATTTTATGGTACACAATACTCCATAACACAACCACAATCCCTTTCTTGACAGCATGCTTCTGCTTTGTCAGTGCAGGCTCATCCCTTGGCAATTTGTAATTACACCATGCCTGCATCAAAGTAATTAATTAAAAGGTACTCAACCACAGAAGCACTATCTGTAAGAGAAATCCATATCTTCCTGTGTGGTTGAGTCTCATGTACATGTCAGACTCAACCAGCTCAAATGAACTGGAACTGTGATGAGAGAACAGATAATGATAGACAGAGTTACCCAACCACTTACCAACACACTTCATCTTCAAAATTAATTTCATTGCTGTCCAGTCTCTAATTAGGTCTCCTGACTATACCTGTATTCTCTGTACTTAGGATCCAATGATCTTCTGATGTCCAAGAGGCTGCTGGTGATGGAGCCTCGACCAATGGGAGAATCAGTATTCTCTTGTGTGTAATCAAAATCATGAATTGTCTATTACTGTACGCACAGCTCAGGACACTGGTGGGAGTGTCAGAAATGTGAAATACTAAGTGTTTCTATGTGTACATAGGCAGATCCTTTAGATGTGTGCATAAACACCATAAGGTTTCATTAACACCCAAAATCTTTAATCCTATCTAATTACACACCTAA
This sequence comes from Osmerus eperlanus, assembly GCF_963692335.1. Lineage (NCBI taxonomy): Eukaryota > Metazoa > Chordata > Actinopteri > Osmeriformes > Osmeridae > Osmerus > Osmerus eperlanus. Next base: position 14,591,286 of record NC_085023.1, read on the forward strand.
GAACCAGTGACTTATTGCAGGGCTTTTAAAGCTACACATAAGTGCCAGCTTTCTGAGCAGATAAGCTTTTAGTACACAGCTAGCTTACTTGTTGGTCGTTTATTACAGAGATGACTGTGAGCTTAAAAAGACAGCCTTGCTTTACTCAAGAGTGCAACGATTGGCAACAGGTGAGATTGTATCTTTGGGGCCATGTTGATAGGAATAATGGTTGTAGAACTGGTGATGTTAAGGTCACAGCTCAACAGTGCACCATTAATTAAATGTTAGTGTGCATCTGTTCCCTGGCCCTGAGCTTCCCTGCCTGCAGTACTTGTATTGTCTGCTGGTACATCACCCAGATCTGTTGCTACACTGAAGACAAAGAGAGTTTGTTCCTAATCCTTATGGTACTGCCTCTCATGTAAACCCATTTCTATTAGCACAGACCATTACCTACTCAAAAACTGTGCACCAGTGTTGTGTTAATGTAGACCATGCCTCACACTCAGAACAGCAGTCAAATCAGAATCTCTTGATAAGCTTTGGTTAATTATAGCTTGTTCTCTCCTTTTGCTGCCAATCAAAAGATCATTTCAGGCCACCATTACCCTCCAACTGTTACCTCCACAGTAAAGTTCCAACTGTGATTGCTGTCAAATGTGAGATTTCTCAGGGCTTAGGGGAGTAGACATCTATCAAACGGTGACCAGATTGAATTGACTAGTTGTCTGTGACAGCCTATCAGGGGACAGTTTAGGCCACAGAGGACCTGAGTAGAACACATGAACATGATGCCAGAACACATACCATGAAAGGTATGTGAAAGCTACATTTGAAAAGGATGAATGTACATTCAGTACGTGACGATTTCCACTTCAGGATTTGAAACAATCCTGACAGAAGCATAAACATACACTGGAGTTGCTTGGTTTAGTTTTGAATTAATTTAATCTGTTACTATATGATGAAATTAAATAATCATAAATAATGTTTACTGTTGCAGGCCGGGTGACACCCCTGCCCCCACCTGTCATATGCTAATTTAGTCTGACCATTATTGCTCTGATTTAACCCATAGAGTCAAATTGCAATTCCAGCATATTTGGTTAAAATTGATGCACTGTTCAGTTTACCCCTCTTCCATTAAACCTAGGGGAATCGGTTTGGTTGTTTGGCCAATATTAAAACCCCATACACCATATAAGACTTAACTGCATGAGTGTACAAGATGGGTCCAACAATCTTGTCTTCCACATGGGAGACAAATCTAAATTGACAAGCCCATTAACAGTAGTTCGAACGTGGAAGAGGAGATGGATGGGATATCAAAGAGAGGAAGCCCATAGCGCTTTTCCAACAACATGCAGAACAACAACATTAATGAAATGAAGAACTTTTCTGCTAACCCCTTGACCCAGGAGGAGTTAAGCAATGGAAATTGGCTTCAGAATGTGTTCATTTTTCTCTAATTCAATTTTGTTTGCACGAGTAGTACAATGAACAAATACCGTACCTCATTTGTTTGCATAGCAGCTAATGTCAAAGCATGTTTATCATTGGAGTTTAAGGATTTAAATAATGCCTCAAATAAATGCTGGTGTTTGTTATTCTGGTGCTTACATCTATTCATCTTTCATCTGTTCCATCCTAGAAAAGTGAATAAATAAACGAAAGTACAGATATAATGGTTTTTTTTTTACAACTAAACTGTTTTAGGATCTGCTACGCTAACTGCTTCTATGCTTTTCCAGGTTACTGCACTGAGCTAGTCCATCAGTTCCCCCTGCCTCATCCTGACTCTGACCAGGGCAGAGCGGGAACATAGGGTCCTGGAGGAGCCTGTTGTCTGAGCTGACGTTACTGTCACACTAGTGACACGGTTAAAAGCAGGTGTTATCCTTGGGCCACAGTCACACAGCCGAGAGACAGATGCAGAAAATGTTTTTAATGATATAATAAAGGATAAAAATGTCCAAATACTAAAAACAATGTAAATGTCTCGTAGCCTATGGCTACTTTGGCGTATGTCCCCTCCGATCCAAGAACGCCGTCGGCTCCGCGCCTGCAGTGCGTAGGCCTGCCTGGACAACAATAATAATTGGCTACTTTTGATTCGCACAGTGACAAGTAACTGTGTAGGGGAGATTCAAGTACTTCCCTTTACGTTCATCGGACGAGCAGTGGTTGTGCCTCCGGAGTCCGAATGGGAGCAGCGGAATTTTGATCGTCGCTTCTCTGTGCTCCTGCGTGTGTCCCAGTAGAATCCTGCCTTCTGTTCAATCTCCGCTCCTTTTTGAAGGAGTTCCTCTCATTGGTTGGCCAATCAGTTGGGGATCATTTAGCAGTGATGGGCTGCGTCCCTGTCAGCTGGGGAGTTCCCTCCCCCCGTCCCTGACGTCAAACAGCACACACAACACCATGCACACAATCACAGCAAACAACACGAAAATACCACAGCAACCAATATGAAAACACCACAGCAAACAATAGTCAAAACCAAACCAAAACAACAGACAACATAGGCTGGCCATCTGACATCTGTGACATTACTTTCTGGTCTGCCGCGCCTCCGTTGTCAACATGCTAAATCAGGAAATGGCTTCTGTTGCTCCCCGAGGACATACAGAGAAGCCCTTCTCCTGGTGTCAGCCCTGTGGAAGCCGCCCTGGGAGGGAGCTGAGAGTTCCTGATGCCTCCAGAGAAGTTACAGTGGAAGACATGCCATTCCAGTGGGGTTTTTACACTTTTCACAACAAACATCACATGAAAACAGCTGGAGAGTGCATCGCGCATCAGGGGATTTAAAAATATACTTTTTGGGCGTCACAATGTTTGACTTGTCTTTATTTAGAAATACAAATTCATCTTTCGTTTTCTTTTTTCTTTACCAAGGGAAATAGATCAGGGGGAATCATGTTTTTAAAATATGTTATGCTTTCAACTGAAGTCAAGTGGTTTGCTGTGGAAGCAACTATTGGGTGACACAATTGTTTTAGGCCTTCTGCTCTTTCCTATAGAACTCTACGTTTTCTCTAAAACCCCAAAGTAGTGCAACATTGATACAGTACATACTGTTGGGTCTCAAAGTTTGTGAAAATTAGATGCTCAGAGGCAATTACCATGCAACCAAATCTGAAGTCAAACATTTTATTAATGATGCGGCTCTTGACATGAAAAGCAAACCTTAATCACAAACATTAATTGAAAAGATTCATCAAACAGTCCCATTCTAGATAAAGTCCCCCCATCATTTGTGATGTTATTGAGCCAGATTGTTGAAGTTGTTCAACAGTACAAGTATCTGTTAACAATAATGTATTAGAAATAAACCTTTGAACCTAATCCTGATGTTGTTTTTGCAAAGTCCCATCAGTGTTTCTCAAAAGCTCAGATGGTTTAACATCGACTCTTTTATATGAATGTTTGACTGTTTTATTGAGTCTGTTCCCACCTTTTCTATTCCCTGGTTTGAGTCACTTACCTTGAAAAACAGGTTGGAAGGAATTGTTAGAATGTGCAATAAAATTGAAAGAACAAATCCAATGACTCTTACAAATGGCAAAACTCAAAAGACCCAGTCTTTGCTGACCCTAGTCACCCATTGATCAATTTCAGTTCAGGTTGTTTCCATCTAGTCGCAGACAATCTGCAAAGATGCAGTACCAATAGTTTTAAGAACCAATTTTTCCATGCTGCTTTTGGCCTTTTTAATTTAATCACTTAATTTGAGTGAATTGTTTGTGTGTTGGTGTTGATTGTAGATGATGACTGTATTTATCTACTGGTGGCGGTGCAACAAATTGCCCTTCTGGGATGATGAAGCTGACCTTGACCTTGACCAGGATAAAAAAGATTCTAAACATTGATGTTGCTTTGTAAGTTAACAGAACATATATTAAAATGTCATTAAAATGGCATTATCCAAGGCTTAAGGTGTTTGTCTCTAAGGTGAGTTGTCAACAAAATGTGTAAATTTTGTGTATATATCCAGAGATGATTATTAGAGTGCTCCATCGCTGGATGGGAGAGAGAACTCATACGTGCTCAGTGCACATTCTGATGCAAGAGCTCTGGGCCTCACAATAAGGAAGACCACAATCAGGTCTGTTTCACCTCCATCAGAGACACAGACTCTCCACCTTCAAGAAAAGGCTTAAGACGCACTTGTTCTGGGAGTACAACGGTACTTAGGAATGATTTGCTGGACCTGATGCTAGTTTCCTCCAGGATCACAATGACTCTTATTGAGAGACTTGTTGCTCTTGTTGGTTAGTTGTAACTGATTTAAAATACTTCTTGCACTTTTTGAGGTTCATGTTGTTTAATTGTAACTTGTTTAAATACATGCTCTTATGGTTCTTCCCTTTGGCACTTATTTGTTTTTTTCACAATGTATGCTCATGTTTTGGCTACCCGCAATGTTTTGGGCTATCTCGTTGTTATTATCAGTGACCTATGCACCTTTGTAAAGCTCTCTCTTGGAAGTTGCTTTGGATAAAAGCATCTGCTAAATGAATACATGTAAATGTTTCACAGTTAGAGACTTTTTTTCTCAGAACATCTGGGGAAATTCAATAATTTTTCTGCTCAAGAACTACTCAAAGGTAAACTCAGAGCCAGTGAATGGTCAGCTGTTATGTGATGCAAAACAAACCGGATTATGTGAGTGCAATGCATCTCCAGTATTTATTCCTCCAACTACACCACGTTGACAGACGGGATTTTCCATCCGTGGCATCAGTATGTGAAATACTGTGGTAGCATCACCTTGACCCCTAGGTAAGGGAACACACATTGCTCAACCCAAGCACAGAAACCACCATTAAATGAATGAAAAAAGACATACTCAACAAGGGCACTGCCTGAGGTTAAATGTTTGTTTTGGATTTGACCATCTTGGTGTGAATTGCAACCAGCTCCCTTTGAGCTGTTAGGATATGCCAAGACCAATAAATGAAGGTTTACACCATGGAAAGGTCAGCCAGGTAGAGGCTAATAAAGCACAGTCAACCGCTGCCAATGCCCATGACTGGGTTAACAACAGACCTTCAGTTAGAACCTCGGTGTCAGTTGATTGACACAAAGCAGCAGCTATGCATCATCCCAACCTAGTTATCCCTTATCCTTCTGGACTCAGGCACACATGAACTATTTAATATACCCTCTGGTCTCTTGTAAACGGTTGGATAGCGACCTGTGATTCTTAACATCTTTATTTTTCAATTTAGCGCTTTTGTGGAAATCTATTTATGCCTGACATTTGCTTTTCAATTTCATCCATGTGTCGTGCTCTCTCCCATCCGTTACAAAAGACTCAAATTTGCAGCCGTTGCACAAGATTGCCTGCCTAACCGTATATGCCCAATTCATTTATGTACCTGCGGGTGGATTTCTTTTTGGACTGTGCATGCCTTTTGCTTGTGCTCCATTAGTGTCTGTGTCACCAGCGGTCAGCTAACAGCTGTTGCCCTGGCATCACAAGGTCTCCTCCCTGAGGCTTGTAACGTTTGGACGTAACCTCTTATCGTGGCACAGTAGCCAGGCGATGGAATGAGAACACCCTCTAAAACTGGGGAGACGTCCCTGGTCGCTTTATTTCTCAGCCAGGTCTCTTATGGTAACTCCGATTGACACGAAGGCACTTAACAGGAAAGATTTTTAAATAAATTAAAATAAAAGGACTAAAAGAACACAGAACCCCTTGCAAAAGAGTCACCCATTAGTGGCCACATTACACCTCAGCAGGAAGAATGTCAGATGTATAACCACAGCTTGGAACAAAGGCTGCATGCACTAGACCAGATCAAGAACATGTTATGATATTGTTTCTGATGTCTGCAAACATCTTACAAGTCATGTAAAGATGAATCTCATCTGATTGTGCACATTCACACTTCCTAAATTGAGCTGAATCACAGTCTAAATAGGATTGATGAACACTATTTCTTTTGAAGCTTGATAAGGGTCCAGCATCTTCTCTGGTGCGTTATCTGGCATGATGTAATTACATCACTCAGAGTAACTGATGAGACACATTTGCTGAGGGACAATGTTGTTTATGATATAGAGAAGAAAGTACCAGTGAGGATGGGATAGAGAAAGAGAGAGAGACAGAGAGAGAGAGAGAGAGAGAGAGAGAGAGAGAGAGAGAGAGAGAGAGAGAGAGAGAGAGAGAGAGAGAGAGAGAGAGAGAGAGAGAGAGAGAGAGAGAGAGAGAGAAATGTTATGGGATTATAGAGGATGGAACTTTATTAAATATGTGAAGGCTGTCTCTCAGCATCACTCATCTGAAAACCGATTAGTCCTATATTAATCACCATATACAGGACCATGCTGGGGGCTTTGTGCTATTCATATAAACATAACAAAACATACAGCATGCACTTAAACACACACACATTCTCTCTCAGACACACATTCTTTCCGGCCATGTTGCACAGACACAAGAGTCTCTGGCTAGGGCATCTTTGATGCTGAGTGGGTGCGAAATGTGGAAACTGACAGATTTTCATACTCAGTCCAGCCTCACTCCCCACCCTTCCCCTCCATTATAACTTTAGAATGTAGTCTAGACTGAAAACTTCCTGGATGTTGCTACATCTCTTTCTTTCTTAGTTTTTCTGTGTCCCTTTTTGCCATTGTTTCACTACCTCTTTCTTTTTAGTCTGTTTCTCTCTGTTGTACCACTTTTACTCTCTCTCCCCCCCCCCCCCTCTCTCTCTCTCTCTCTCTCTCTCTCTCTCTCTCTCTCTCTCTCTCTCTATGGTGTTCATATTAAGGGTTGAAACATTTTGAGAAAGAAAAGTGTAAGATGAAACAATGAAAAGACAGGGAGAGAGTCCTGTGTGAGTTCCAGTCCTGTCTCTCTTTGGCCTGGCTCCCTGCACCACCTGCTTCTGGTTTTGATCAGCCATCTGTTGTCCATGTGTGATTACCTTGCCCTGTATATATATGTCTGATCCTTATTTCAGTCCTTGTTGCTTTGTTGTCATACCTGTGAGTATTTCTTCCTGTTTTTTCCAGTTTTTTCCAGAACTCAACAGGGTATCATTCAAACACTTCTGGGTACCATCTGAAGATATGGGCAAATTTGAAAGATTTTGGTGTCTTGCACACTCCCTTTATAAGGAAGTCGGTGAGATTGGTTCCACCCAGTGGAGTGTAAAAATGTAATATTTGAAGTAATTTGTCTAATCCCAATAACCAATCATGTGCCTGGTGGTAGAATTGGGGGTTTGTGTGAAAATAAGTAACTGTGGAGAGATTAAGACAACCCAACTTCACCTTGGATGAGATGGAAGTTCACTGATCAAGAGATACAAACTTTGAGTCATGGAGATGCTCAGAATCTGCCAGGGATTTCTACGTCTAGTAACTGTAAGGGAATATTTATCATTGGCTGTCAGTGCATCTTCGTCTGAAGTCTCCAGAACACCTGAGCAATTCAACGTGATGTTGTGGGTCCAAAGAGCGGCAGTACAGTCTGCCCTCTGACTTCATCTGAATCAAGGACCCTAAGAGTTTAGGGGTTAGGTATGTGTTTCAAATGTCTTATTCATCCTGCCTGATGAAATACTGTTTACCCAAGGTGTAAGGAGACTACCTAGTTGATATTTATAGACTAAATGTTTAAACAGTATATACAGTATATATCATTTTCCAAAAATCTGTGTGGAGCAATCCTTTGGGTGCACAAGGGGTTGCTGAATGTCCATGCACTACAGTGAAAAAAGAGAATTCAGGAGTTTATCATGTATGCCTGAGGGTTTATGTTTTTGGTATGCATATAGTCAATGGTTTGTGCCTACCTCATTATGCATACAATCAGGTGAGTGATTACTTGTAAAAACAGGACCATATGGGTGTATTGAGATGAGGTTATCATCCCTGCCTTTTGCCAGAAGAATACAATAGTCCAGAATGACACGTTTAATACAGTAGAACTGTTTTCCAAGCATTTGGCCAATTTGATCCCAAAATACTGTACAATATGCAGTACATCTACATGTACACACATTAGCACACACTCTGAGACCAGTCTTTTAGGACTCCAGCTACATTGCATCTCATATTTAGAACACATCTGCATACAAACAGAACATTTTAAAAGGCAGATAAAGTAAATCGATCGGCAAAAATTGAATTAGTTAATATATATATTTTTTGTTATCTATCCCGCTAACATTTCCTACCATGTATTGACGTAGCAATGCCCATGTACCTAAAACTTTTCCTCATAGGTATAGCTATGTAGCTTCATGGTAGGTAATGTCACCTTAATACATTGTTGCCAGTGACTTTTATGTGGAAGTAAAACTGACGGTGTTTCTCCCACGCATTCTCAGATCCTTCTTGAGACTTCAGAAAGTCAGAATTTTCTTTTACTTAATCGATTGCAGACACACTTTAGCAAGCCCTTTTTCTGGAGCCTGTACATCTCAAAGCTTCCTCTGAACCAGGGTCCGGGGCCAGTATTGCTTTAAGCGATTCACACCTGTGTTTTACTCTCACAGTGTTGTGTCCCTAGATTTGATACAACCACTGCTCTTGCTGATTATTCATAGTTTGTTTGATTGAGAATTAGCATCATGAAATGGCTTTCTGACGTCCGCTCTCAATTTCATGGAGAACTGAAGAGCAACTCAGACTGGGAGCAGCCTCACTCACAGCCTCGCTCACAGCCTCGCTCACAGCCTCGCTCACAGCCTCGCTCACAGCCTCGCTCACAGCCTCGCTCACAGCCTCGCTCACAGCCTCACTCACAGCCTCACTCACAGCCATAACAAGCATCAAAATAGGAGGCACCTAACAAGGAAGTTATTGAGAGAGGAGTAAAGAAAGCTCATCATTATAGATGGAGTATGAACAATTACATTTACATTTAGTCATTTAGCAGACGCTCTTATCCAGAGCAACTTACAGTAAGTACAGGGACATTCCCCCGAGGCAAGTAGGGTGAAGTGCCTTGCCCAAGGACACAACGTCATTTTGCATGGCCGGGAATCGAACTGGTAACCTTCGGATTACTAGCCCGATTCCCTAACCTCTCAGCCACCTGAATTAAAGATTGACATGATTTCATATAAAGGTGATATCATTAACTAGATAATTATGTTTACGTGCCGTGTTATTGTGCATTTTATGCAAGCAAAGAACAGGATATCCTCTTAACTCTTATCCTATTAACACAAAGTGACTCTAGCATGTTCAGTCTAGATGGTGACCAATGTGTATTTAGAGTATTTGAAAGAATGTTTGAATGAATGATTAAAGAAAGTTAATCCTTTTTTGTGTATATAAATATTGTATTAATACAGCATCCATTTTGTGCTGTATTTCATTTGTTACGTATTTGTAATATCTCTTGAATGTGTTTGAAAAACAATAAAACTTTTAATCATAAGAAAAAGAATCTTAAGCGTTTGCAATGTTATTTCTTGAGTTGGGTCAATAAACCTTCCTGTGTCTAGACTATCGCATTAGCTACAGGTGTGAGTCACTGACTATCAGCTCCTTCCCAGTAAACCTTTTCAGAAGTCTCTCATCCACTTTGAAGGCAACACATATTTTTGTTACCGACAAGCCTTCTTGAGAGCCAAACATAGAGTAGGAAGATGAAATGTGTGTAGTATTTCCTTTATTCGAATAGCTTTTCAATTTAGGACACTCCAATTGAAACAACTTTTCTCTTTTTTCTTTTTCTTTAAGTTTATTTTCAATGTGATCCTTTGAAAAAGATAGGCATAACTGGGAATAAATCATTTCCCTGGCCCTTTATAGTTGGCAGATACATTCAAACGAGAGAACAATGTTGGTTTCTGTCTGTGAATACATTCCTGTGTGAAAATATCTTCCTTCTGCCACGAGTGAATTTCACATATCCCATTGTTCTGCCTTGATGCCCTTCATTCAGATTCAAAAGAGAGAGAGGTAGAACTTCACAATTACACAAAGCTGAAGGAGCCACAGTCTTCGACAGTGGCAAGGTGTATCATCCTTTTTTTGGATGACACGGTCTATTGACATTCTACTAGCTCTGACTCTAGGCTGGGAAATAATTGATGAAACCATTTTTTCTGTTTTCCAGGATAGCAGGACCTTTCTCTGAATCACTGTAAAGCCTGTCATTCACCTCTTCTGAAGTTTGGATCTTAATCAACTGACACTCATGCATACATGCATGAATGCACTCACACACAAACATACTGTATACATACTACATGTACATTCAATAAGAAAACTGGGTTGGTTCATTACCAGACTGGACAGGGTTCTGTTGTCTTCAATCACCAACCCAGGGACGCTTGGCAGACTCATGACTCTCCTGTGAGAAATCTTAACCCACATATATTTTATTACCCCTCTATCAATCCCTCCATCAGCCAGCTGAGCCGAGAAGTTGAACAGTGTTCTGTCATATTCAGTGCGTGACAAGGCATGTTATTCAATGCTCTTCCTTTGTGTAGTCTATCAAAGAGAAAAGGAGAAGGAGAAGGTCAAATGTTCCGCTTGATTCACTCGTGGGTTTCTATTGAAGGCTTTGGATTTGCATGTTGCATCTTTTGATCTGTTCTTCATGCAGAGATCTGTATGTGAGATTGCAGAGGGTTTTCAGGTGCACCCCATCGGGGAAATATAGTGTAGCCTCTGCTTTTTTGTTGTTATCAATCAGGGAGATAGTTTAGATTGAGTAAGAATATTTAAAGAACATTTTTAATCAAAGCTGGTAATGGTGGCCTGCTGCGTACAAACAACCTCCCTCCTCTTTGTCAATAGCAGGCTGTTTTTGTCAGATGGGTTGGACAAAAGTGTCTGCTAAATGATTTATTTATTGTTATAACTAATGTTCAAGCTTGTAGTTCTGTCCACGATGAAACGTATGTTGGTGTATATCGCCCTCTTGTGTTCAACCCGTGATTACATGCTTGAACAGAGCCACAAATGTACACAGGCTTCATGCTTGTGACTTGAAGGTGGCCCTTGTCAGACTAGAGAACAAATCCTGATGAGATGTGTAAGTTCAGAATGTGAGGAGGAGACTCTCAGGTCAGTCTGCCATCAGGAGAGCAGTGCTGTCAAACACAACTAAATAACACATTCCCACTGGAGCCAAGAGCAAAACGTTTGGCATTGTGATGAATCCAAGAACTGGTGAAAGTTCTATGGACTCTGACTATACCCAAAGGGCCAAGCTCAGAGCTCATGGAATGACCACTCCACACTTCAGAGACCATGTACAAATCTATAGAGGCAGGGTGAAACGAGGACTCCTGCCTTCACACAGATCAAGCATATTGGCTGCAGGTGTGTGTGGATGATTTCCACAAAAAACAATGTGTAAAAAAAAAAAATCAGTCAGCTCAGGGGGGCCACAGGGGGGGCCAGGGACATTTTTACAGGGGCACTGGCCCCTGTAGCCCCCCGTGTAGAACCACCGCTGGCTTTAGCACCTCAAGAATTAATGGAGGTCTCTAACAGGACCATAGTTCATGTGAGAATGCTGTAGAACCATCACTTCCCTAACACGGTGCTCCTTGGTTCGAGTGGGCGGTTAGACCCAAATCTAATACAAAAAACAATTTGAGACTTTGTTTTTACAGCTGCTCCTTAGATGAATGTACTTTGTTAACATGTACATGTGTTTGGAGGTACAAATGACAGTGGGGTCCTTGGATCTATTGAATGGGATATATTGAAAATGTTACACAGTTTAAATATTTGAATGATATACTGTATATTACAGGTGCTGCATACAGTGTATTAACTGAAAACAAATACTTGCTGGTGGAATTTTGTACAGTGCTGAGTCTTGGGTGTCAAGCCATCATGACAAGACAAAAAGCTAAAACCACAGCATTGCAGAAGGACACAGAAACAGGATTTGACATCTCATTTTCTTTCCGGAACAGAAATTGTCTGGACTTTTGATTATTCTTCTGAATCATCCCAATGCCTTCTCTCTCATTGTGAAGGCCGGATCATAACATGAACAGAACAAATTACACAAGCAGCCACAACAGAAAAGATAGGCTCACAAACCATATACCTTGTACCTAATTTCACACTCTGCTTGTAGATTGTGTATGTGGAGGGAGTGTGACCGTCTTTGACAATAGAAACATGTTTCCTCTCTCCTCTCTCTCTTTGTGCCATGAATGCATGGCCCTTCGATTGAAAAAAAATGTTGAGAAACAATAACATTATAGAATCTGGCATCTATAAGACCTGAGTCTGTGATCTTTCATGCACCAGCTTAGAGTGATTGTCTGTCAAACCAGGGTCTCTCTGGTATATGCCACTCCACACAGGATATGAGGAGATAAGCTTCATTTCCCTGTCTTTGACACGGTATGCATGGCTTTGATCCACTCTTTCCTCTCCTCTGCTGTAGCTGCTTGGAGGAAGTAATGCGTCTCGTCTGAAGTGATGACCTCAAAGAGGTTCCCATCCACCTCGTACCTTTTGGCTGGGGGAGCAGAGGATAAGGGAAACAGGTTTTAAAAGTCGAGATGAAAGGAAGCTTTATACCTCCCATTATATCTCAGTCAGTTACAGTGGGGGACCTGTGGTGCAAAACTTCCCTGGTCGGAAACTCACCATCAGGGACGTGGTCTACCGCTGTGATCACCGATGCTCTCAGGTGGATTGAACCTAGGGGCTCGTCATCCCCCTTGTAAAATGAGAAAAAGAGAGAGAGTAAGAAAGTGAGGGGGTAAAGTAAGTGACAGGGAAAGAGAGGGAGAGGCACAGGTGGAAGGAAATAGAGGTAGAAGTAGATATAGACAGATAGACAGACAGTGGACAAGGAGACAGAGGGAGAGGGAGAAAGAAAATAAGATATTTGACACAGTGAAAGAGAAAAGCAGCGTTCAAGGGAACAGGTCAAACTGAAGGGTAAATAGGAACAGAAGAACGAGCAAAACAGTTGAACAACTTTTCAATTCCAACTGCAGAACTGTAGCTTTGGTGTCATGCAACTCAGATGGGTTTTTACCTTGGTGGGGTCATAGTAATGGAGATAGGCTGGGTCGTCTCTGAGAATGAACTTCCTCACCTTCCAGTTTTTTCTCCTATGACCCTGTGTAAAGTAAACCAGTGAACCACATCTTTAGAATGCTTGTGCAGTTTCACTCATCAGTGAAACTCACCGCTAACTTTTTGTGGTTGGGAACTTGCACTTCCCCCTTCTTACTTTTGTTTTGTGCAGCACTCTCATTTTCCACCATGGCAGAAATTGTCCATGGTGGAAATGAATAGAAGTTATTTCTATTTCTGGTCATTGCTGTTGAGAACATCTGAATCTTGTGTTTGCTGCTGAGTGCTTCTGAAAGTGTGAGCCTGCAGTCTCACCTGTTTGAGTAAACAGCCCTGTTTGACAATGTTTCCCCTGAACTCCTCCTTCAACACTCCATCCTCATCGCTTGAGTAGCCCTCACAGAAGAACCCACTGTCTGCCTGCAACACGGCACATGCTCACTTAGTGTCAAACCAAACACAGGTATCATGAGTGAAAAAAAGTAGCTCTTTCTTGTGTGATTCATCCCATTCAAGACCACAAACATTTCCTTTCCTATTCAAGATAGACATCCTACATCGCAACAAGACAGAATATAAGATGTTGAATCGTGTTCAGGGCCAACTCAATGGGGGTTAAAGTTCAGCCACCCACACGAGGTACAGTGCTGGTACAGATCTGGACTGACTTACAAAGTAGTAAAGAGCATCTGTTTCATCCAGGAGGAGGGTCTCTGCTCCACCCACCGCCCCCTGCTTGGAGACGTCCCCGGCAGGCTGTAGAAAGCCCTCGTTCAGTAGTCCCGTGGCCAACATCAGAGCCTCTGCCCTGTTCCTCGCCTTGTCCTTGGAGATCAACCAGTCTACCACCGTACCACCTGACAGACACGGAAGGAATGAGGGAAGCAGGGGAGAAAGAGAGAGGAACGAGGAAAGGAACGGTTCACTGATAACATTGAACGGTGATTTGTGCTGCCATATAATTGCGTTCGAGTGTGGTCATGCAATACCTGTAAAGCAGTGATTGTAGATTCTCTTATCCTTTTCCAGTTTCATCTCCTTCACTCCATCATCTGGGTCTTTCATTAGCAGGTACAGTTTACTGGAGACAAACAAACAACAAAGAAGTCATGTCTTCAAACATGGTGGTAAACCATGATGCTTGATGCTTATTATTCCTTGCTACCCAACTTTTCAGATTTGGTCAGGTCCTACCTGAGGTTGACTGTGTCAGGCAGACGGATAGACCTCCGCGTCGACTTCCTGGCAAACTTCCGGCCTCCCTCCAGACAGGAAACGGCCCTCTTGATGTCCTTCACCCAGGCCTCCCTCTCCTCCAGGTGTGTGGCCTGGAAGAAGTGATCCTGGTTCTTACTTGTCTGGATCTTGAACACCAGCTAAGGGAAAACCACAGTATGTTTATGTTGGGTGGGACCGTGGTCGTCAGATTGGACATTTTGGAGTTTGTGTTATGTTATGTTTGATGAGCGTTTGCAGTAACAATACTCTGTACATTTACCGAAAAGCAATTCTGACTGAAGAGCTCAGTATGTGTTAGGACAAGGAAGGAAGTACTATAATGTGGTTGGCTGGTCTATTTGGACGGTTATGGTGAGTGTACAGCATTAATAGACACCCCATAGAAGCAGTCAAGAATGTTACCACTCTCTTGCTGAAGTCCTGGCAGGGGCTGGTGAAAGTAGCTCCCTTCAAGGGAATCATCCCCTTGGAGTTTGCATCTGTCTTCCTCTTGTAGAACTCCACACCGTCCTCTGACAGCACCACCCAAACCACCTTCCAGGAGTTCAGCACTGTGCCCTGCAGAAAGGATGAAAGGAATGACAGATAGGTGATAAGAAGCAGGACTGTATCCGGTACTGAAGAGTTGTGGGCCTTCAACAGTAATGTAGAGTGCTGCTGTAGAACATGGTCAGACAGTCCTTTTCATTTGTGTCGATCAGAACACAAAAGGAAGTGATACCAGTCAGGGTTATTTTTCAGTTTTGCTAAACACTGTCAACTCACACAAAGTGTGATTTTGTTCCTTAATTTAGATAATAACTGTGGGAAAATGTATCATTTTGACAGTAAATCCTGGGTAAGTACTGAGTGTCTTATTAGTTATGCTAAGAGCGTCTGCTAAGAGCGTCTGCTAAATGACTAAATGTAGTTATGATTTTGTTTTTTACAATGTCATTATTTTTCTTCTCACTTCACGTTGTGTTGACCAGCTGAGTAAAAAAAACTGCAGGCAAGTCTTGCACCTGCCTGAGCTATTCTAACAGTTCCATGACTTCAGATAAGCATCATCATTTTCCAGAGCTAAGAATAACTCTTTGGAATGACAGACTCATTGGTTCTGATGGTCCCCACCCTCACACGGACACTGCTCATGAGTCATGTAGCATCTTCCCTCAGATCTGTGGTTTGTGGGAGAACTTCTTATTGACACTCACTCACAGCCTGTCACATCCTGAAATTAACTCAGAAGGTCAGCTCAGACCAGAGAGCAAACACAGTATTGTAGCATTGTAGAAGTAGCTGAATTATGTCACACTCAGAAGCAACCAATGGGAGTCTGAATCAGAAGCAGTTAACCTGCCGTATTCTATAACTTCAACAAAACAAATATTCGTTTTTATACACTTGTAGACTGTGCATGTCCTTAAACGACATCTACCTAATTCCATCCACAGAATTCACTCACAACAGACTTAACATGGTCATCTTTGGGATGACTGTAAAATGTGGACATCAGCACCCTTGTAAGTTACTGCAGCCAACACAAACCTACCGACAATAGATTGCACAACCCCTTATCCATGACAAAATCCCCTTTGGTTCTACTACAGGGGTCCAGGGTTGGTTCTCCCTCCTTACCTTTTTGACCAGATATCCCTCTCTAATCTGCTTTGGTTCCATTCTCTCTCTGTCTGCTGGCTCCGTGTGTCCGTGTGTGTCTGTGTGTGTCTGTTTCTTTCTGCGTGTCAGTGTGACTGGCTTTGTGTCGAGCTGTCACAGTCGCCCTCCTACTTTTAAACGTGAAAGAGGAACACCCCTCACCCCCCAACCACCCTGCCCCTACCACCCCCCCACCCCCACCCCCACCCCCCCTCCAGCCACCGCCTCTGTGAGACACTGCTAGGGGAAGTGCTCCTCAGGCAGGGCAGGGTGTGGCTCAACGCTGATGAGCAGCTCTCTTCCTCCTACAAGCGTAGACCTCTTAATGTAAATGAAGTGGCCTTATCTCGTTCTAGACTGATTGCTCCTTCCTCTGGTCAGAGCTGGGATGTATCATTGGATGACACATACAGTAAGCCTGGGGGAGTCTCTCCAGCGCAACTATCTCATCCTTCCTTAAAAAGGAAGGATCCTTTTTAAGGAAGTCCAGTGACCTGAGTTTAATTAGTCTGTCACTTTTTTGCAATGTGCAATATGGCTTCCATTGTGAAATTTAAGGCAAAATGTTGTGACTAAGATGATGATTTCGGCTGTTCACTGAGTGTGTTTTGCAAAATATTGACCGAAATGTTTTGGAAGTTACATTTGAGATGTAGTATGCAATGTTACTATTGCAAAGAAAAGTCAGTATGTCAACACAATACTATCATCATCACTCACCCGGTTTGTATCAGAGTCATGTGTCAAAGGAAGTGGTTTCACACAACGGCCTTTCAAAAGGGAAGTGTTGACTCTGTGTAGACAAGTAAAGTCTAAATATATTGTCATCTGTTCTTCCTGTTGATGTGAATGTGTTGCTCAAGTTTTCTCAACCCAGCATGTAGTTCTCAAGGTGCTGGCACTGTTTAGAGCAACATAACTTGGACCCCCTATAACAGGTTGGTCAAGTCAAGTCAGTTTATTTATAGAGCACATTTGAAAACAGCCAATGCGGACCGAAGTGCTGACATGGGCTACATGCAGGAAAATGTAATATGTGTATTTATAAGGGCTATATTTCTCTTTATACAATTTGGAACCTTGTTTTTGATGTGTGAGTTCTCCACAGGTGAACAGATTGTTAATTTTGTGTCCACTAGGGGACACTGCAGACACATGAGATGAAACAGTTGGAGGAATCTGTTTATAGATGAACATTACAATAAACCGTACTTGGTTTCAAAGGATTACATTCATCAAATGTAATAAAACATGTTAGAAACGCTTTGGATCGACTGCTGTATGTTTGTAGATAGAACGCTGTAAAGCATTCTATCTACAAACAGTTATATTCATGTTTTATCTGTGCAAGCCTCAGAAAAGCTTGTTACTGGCCTGTGGTAGTCCTATTAAAACGGGGACATATAGATCTGCCTGTTGGCCTCTATCAGCCTTTGTTTTTAATAAACATCAGGAGGGATGATGATGTTGATGAGCTTGTTGATGAATATTGGGAGATGGAGTTTCATTAAACTGGCACCAGGAGACTCATTTTTCAGAGGCAGTGATTGGAAGATGACTCTGGAAACGGAATATTAATTTTAGTGGCAAACAAAGCAGGTCTGCAGGGGACATTTAGAGCACAACCTCTCATTGTGCTCCAGGGAATTCCCCAGGACACCACAAATACACACACACACACGCACACGCACAAACAAAAAGGTTATCGATGATACCATGATATACCATGTATCTATTTGAATAATCTCTCTTCCTACATTTCTGTCTCTACCTCTCCATAGACAGATGGAATGAAACTTGACTAGCAAGGCGTATAACCTGTTTCGCACTGTGGGCTGGATGTGAGAACTGGGTCAGCCTGTTGCCCACCTGCAGGAGAAAGTGAGTGAGCTAAGCATGATGAAACCCATGAAATAAGGAAAAGCTTCATCCCTCCATCCACTCGGTGAGCTTCCTCTCCTCAACCTTCCTGGACCTCGGAGGGCTTTAATCAACCTTGCAGCACACACACTTTCCATGCCTTGTTGGTCAAGCCACGTCTGTTGACTTGATCAATATGCCTGAGGGTCGCTTTGAGTCCAAAGTTGGATTCAGTCCTAAATGAGACTGCTTTTCCTGTTCTCTCCTCTTGTTCTCCCGGTTCATCGAGCACTCACCAGGGGTATGCGAGAGAAGGGCCATGTGGTGATGGGGCCTGGTGACGAATTTCCTGCAACACGCAATCTCTCCCCCTCCACATCCCTTCTCTCTGGGTGCCCCCCTCTCACGACCTCTTGTCATTTATCATTTCCGCCACATGGGCAGTCAGCATGCATGTGTGCAAACACACACACACACACACACATCCACACCCACACACAGTAATTTTCCTTTAGCCCTGCAGCAAGCAGTCATAAACAGCTGAGGTGGATGGGCTAGCTTTAGCAGCTTATGCATCCCATATTGTGAACAGCCTCAGGGGTTCAGACTTTTTAATCAGCTGCTGGGTTAGATGGCCACCAGAGTCCTGGCCTGGGACAACAGTGCATGCAGGGAGATCTGGCGAGGCTGCCTGTTATTGAACAAATTAAATGTTTTTTAGGAACAAAGTATAGGTTTCACCTATATTCAAGTGTATTATACATTCAGGTGTACCATATATTTCTTTTTTTCTTGATGAGTGTCTTGATGTGACTTGACTAGCTGGTTTACCAGGGTTTGTTTCATGTTGACCGAGGTGTAAATCAAACACAACAAACTATAGCTCAGTATTGGCTTCACGTCGACAGATGAAACATTTACCAAGGCTGTGTTTCTGAAACAGCATTAATTCACATGGTCCCTTATCAGTTTGGGTTTCTTATTCTAATGAATGTGAGCTCACACAGTATGCTCTTTCATCTTTCAGTATCAAACTGAAATGTGTGTCCATGCTGATAGCCTTTTAGGCTCTGTAGGGGGCAAATAGACAGCCTTCCACATGGTCACCCCAGAAACCTCCCATCCTCCCAGCCCTAAGCCCATGCAGAAAGATCCAACGTCTGGTTGGAGAAAACAGATTGACTAACAACAACAGAAGCACTGGGTGTGGTGTTGCGTAATTTTGGACAGAAGGCAATGACAGCCTCAGAACGATAACTATAACTAGAGAGACCTGAGAGTGGATGTTAAATTGAATCGTCCTTGGTTGCGTGTGTGTCAGTCCAAAAGTATCACATCATCTGCAGGTTAAAGGGTTTCTATCAAGTCATAATGAACACACTTCTTTTGATTCAATCTATTAGTACGTTTTGCGAGGCATCATGTGTGAAGCTTTCCGCCAAGGTAGGGACAAAACACACACGCACACGCAAACACTCACACACACACGCATACACACAATCTGAATGAAAAACGAAGAGGAGAAAACGACCCTGTTGCGAAGACAACTCGCTGTGCTTGAACCGCTGCACCTCCAGGGGAGTTGAGAGAGAGAGAGAGAGAGAGAGAGAGAGAGAGAGAGAGAGAGAGAGAGAGAGAGAGAGAGAGAGAGAGAGAGAGAGAGGACCACACATTCTGCAAATTAACCAAACAGGAAATGAATTAACAAACAGCCACAGAGGGAATAAGAACTTTGGGGCAGGAGTATAAGCTTCGTCCACTTATTTCAACCAGCCTTCAGGTGATCTGACATATTTACTTTGATACATTCTTGTTTAGTAGACTTTGTCATTGCTAATCACCCCCCCCACACATGTTTGGTTCTCACAGAGCTCTATGTTAATGTGTTCCTTTTATGCTCCCGTTCTGATAAGAGCTCTTATCCACCTGTTCACACCTGATAGACCGCAGGCCAGTTGTGCCCACGTAATGAAGTTCTGCAGAAAGTAATGGACCAGCTGCCCCTGGTGGTGCATGTGGCTTCTTTAAAAGTGATTTTAACCTGATTTCTTAAAAGGGCACAACCATCAAGGTAGGCCTATTTTTTGGTCCACAGAAAAGATGCAGATCATATTTATAAACACAAAATACATTTACGAAAAAAGCATTTTAGATAAACTTGGTTAGAAAAATAATGTCCAATGTCAATATCACTTTTTTTGATTTGACCTCAAACCAAAATAATGGTTTCCAATGTTAAGTAATATGTGCAAATTGGATATGTGATCAGAGTAGGTCTGTATGATTTTCATTTGTACGAGGCGTTTTTTCTTGCAAAACGTTTCACACTGGTCATTGGATGACTAAAGCCTTGTTTTGTCTTTGCAACATCAGTACAGTGAGCGTCATCAGGTCCATGGCTAATACTGTGGATAGTTCAAACACTCTGTTTGATAACTCTGTTGCCTTTGGGCAACCCCTGTTTAAGCTTCAAATGTAAAGTTCCGTAAACCTGCCTCAAATGGTGAATGTCTGTAGCCTCAGGCTAGGGCATGGTGCCCACTGAGTCAATTCAACATTTTTGAATATATTTCCTCCTTTTCCACGCTCTCACAGGCAATGACTTGAATGATTATGCCAACCACGCAAGGAGAGTGCCCCGGGCCCTGATTTCACATTGTTAGAGACACACAAACACATCAGAACCATGTCTAGAATCGACTGTTTTTTTCTGTTGTTGTGGTGTCTCTACATCCAGCAAAATGTCATTTTGAAGGCACGTTGAGTTCAGTCCCACCCACAGCGCAACATGTCTTCTCCCCATAATGGCAAACTATGACACGAGACTGGTACAGGTTAGACAACAATAACCATGTGTAATATCTTTAAATCACATTTGGAATTAAGTTTATGTAGGACCTTCTCTCTCAATCTTATTAGATGCTAAACAGAGTCATCAAATCAAATCAATTTTCCAATTTCTGGATGACAACCGAAAAACAGCAACAGACTCTCCATTGTACCAAGGTTTCTGGTTTGATACCGAAATCTGTTACATCGCAAAACAAAGGTTGTGTCTTTCAGAGGGTGTTAGGCTGGCTGTGTGTGCATGCTGGGGTGTAAATGATGTGTTGTGACGGGCAGGGTGGCTCAGCCTGCCCATGAGGGGACGGACGGTGAGAGAAGATGCCAACCGACAGTCTGAGGGAGGATATAAATCAAATCTCTCCAGAGACTTGAGGGATCACAGCTCACACAGCACATGCTGGCTTCTCTCTCCTGATCTAGCCCAACCACTAGCAAGTTTAACGACCTTCAAACTCTGTGGGGCTTGTGGATGGTGCAGTGGTATGTAGCACCAGAGACATGACTGTGCCTTTAGAAGAGCATGCAAGAGAATAGGCCACAGATTGGTTGGGAATTAACTTAACAGTGGGGTGTGGATCCTGGAGGTCATATTCGCCATCTGATGCTGTTGCAGTCCAGAGGAGCTACATATAAGAATCAAAAGGAGCATTCAAAATGCAGATTCACAGTTTGTTGATGATTGTCATATTTCAGGCCTGGCTCTGTCTAGAACAGGAATTTTCCTGCATAGTGTGTGAAATGCTTTCAAGGATCTTTAAATCTTCCAATAGTAATGAGGTTGATTTGTAATGCCTACTTTCTCCTCACTTGTTGCATTTCCTCCACTGAAAGGTGTCTTTTATTCCATGGTTAAGCCCATTATGTATTATCTAATCATCACAGTATCATCTTCGGACATGGTGCAGTTTGGAAGAAGATAGATTAAATCAGTCTGCTTTGAGACGACTGATTGCAGACCAGTAGCAGTATCTCCCTGCTGCTGTATCAGAGACCAAGATGACCTGACATTGTATGCAAATATAATTGATCTGAATCCACAATGGCAGCATATCCAAGTATTGTAAAGAGGAATATTATTACTATGATAAGAGATATTCCTGTTTTAAAAATGTATTATGATAGTATAGATATAGGTAACAAATAGTATTGGTTTCCATATTCCACAGAGACAGAAAAGTGAATGTCATTTGTATGGCTCTGTGGATACTGTAAATATTTCATTACAGCATTTGGCATTAACCACCTCATTGAGTCGTGTAGATAGCATGACACATAGCCTCTCCAACACATTGCCTGCAAACTGCAGCCAAACCTTTGGCTTGGCTGACAGCTGCACTGAGTGAATGTCCCCAGAGGTTTCTGTACCCTATAGGCTTGGCACATCTTTCACATGAAATCCTGCCCCTCTGGCTATCCCCGATTCCTGCAGCTTGTTCTTCACTTGGCAGGTGTAACTTCTGCACTATACACCGCAGTGTACGCCGATTCCAGAAAGATATGGTGTGGAATGGTTTCAAAGTAGAAAGGTAAAGGTATCTAAACTTGTTTTTGTGGTTTCATCTCTAAATACTTGGCCCTGCTCTTGTGGTCCACCCACTCATAAGACCACTCACTCATTACCTTTTCTCACACTGCAGCCATATCTGGTATTGGCCTTTAGATGTCCCTTTGTTTGGCATCAAGGAGACTTAACTTGGCCTTAGTACAATGTGAGGTATTTGTTACTCCTTCCTCTATCTCTCTATCCACTGTTTCCTTTCTGTACGAGAAGAGATGCTTCCTGTCTCCAACAGGGGGCAGTAGCCCTCTTTTGCGCCAATGCACTGCTGAACTACAAGATGGCAGTTCGACCTTGGCCTATGAGTTTGGTGAGTAGGCTGTTGCTTGCTTGTGAATTTTTTTGCTTTATTTGCATTATAACAATATTAACACAGCTATCCAATAATGTGCATGTATGTATTCAGAATATAAATGTAATTATCTCTCTCCCTCTCTCTTCTACCTCTCTGTCTCTTTCTCTTTCAATCTCTGTCTGTCTTTCTCCCACACACCCCTTATGCATCTCTCTCCTACTTCTGCCTCCCTTTCATATTTCTTTCTTTTAGCGCAGCCCTGTGACTGACAGATATACTGTTACACTCACAGCAACCTGGCGTCTTGTGATGGCCTGTACATACATCCCTGGGAGGAAATATTGAAGGAGAGAGGGAGAATGTGTGTGTATTTGTATGTATGTGTGTCTATCTGTCTGTGCATTTGTTTGTACTGTATGTGCTTCAAATCCACTGTGCAGACTAAGCACAGACATAAACAAACAGAAATAAATTTGATTTATCCCACTGGGCTTGACTGAAAGCAGAATTAATACTTTAGATTGCAAACCTTATCCACTGATCACTCTTGACCTTAAACATGATGCAACTGGATTACTGGATCAAGCGGATGAGATGAGTAAAATGTAATGTCTTGGTTCTCTACTGCATGACATAAATGATTACTAGCTGAATCATCATTTATGATTTTTTACTATCACTCCTTTGCTTTTACTTTATTTTCCCACTGCATAAAAAGGCTAGATTCTATGTTTCCAGAATGGGGCACTAAGTCCTCTGCTCTTTAGTCTTCTAGTAAACACAAGATCTATCTGATTGAGTATTTGACATGGATGAAGGACAGGTCAACCTCATGCTAAGCTTATGGCCACATACAGTACTTCTTCTTGGATTCAATTTATCATTATAAGTTGTATTCACTGGATTAATCATATCCATGTCTCCATGGTATTTCAGACTGAAATTATGAGATGGGAGGGGAAATCTCATTTAAAGGGGCTTGACAGACTATTGGATTCAGTGCTCTCTTTAGAGTTGCCTCCTTTTTCGAAGGAGTGCTCCAGTGCTACTGTAATTTGATCAACACTGTTGAGTGATCAGGAGAAAAAGTAAAAGTGCTATTTCTGGTAAGGAACATAATCTTGTAACCGAGGAGATTGAATTGTTGAGGAAGAAACTCTAGATGTATTTGTCAGCACTGCATTAATCCAATTCCTCAGAATATTCCAGCCAAGGGTGAATCGAGGGGATTTGACTGCTTTGTTTATCACAGTCATGTGATTACGAATGTAATGATTGTACATTTTAGGAATGTTGATGCTGTTTATTTTCGTGGGAGAAAATAAACAGAGAAAGCAAGAGAGTGAAATGGCGAGAAAGAAAGAAAAAGGGAGTCATCATAATGAGCAGTTACACAGACTCTGCAACTTCTCAGGATTCTGAGTCTCTTCTGCGGGTCATCAAATTACAAAAATACAGTGTTGGGTACTTTACCATCACAAGTGCAGAAATCCTGAGTTTCTGAGATGTGTGTAAAAGTATCTTTATGACCTAGTTTCGAAGTTCTTGCTCCCTCTTTGTAGTGAAACCGCACACAGGAAAGCAGCTAATATTTAAACTCAGATGGGATGGCAGTCTTTCAAGAGATCGATCAAAGATTTATTGTATGATTTACGTGTTTATTTATGTAATGCATCTGTGTTTACTCGTCCCATTTAATGTAATTGTGATCACATTCAATCAGCCAGTCAATTGTATAAAAACATTGCTATGAATGGATTTTTTGGGTGACTAAGATTACTATGCCTGCAATCATTCCACAGTCTGCCTTTCTGCTCAGTATGGGCATCATTGCACAGGCATCCTTGTCTCTTCAAGTCACAGTTTTTTTGGAAGGTAGGTGATGACAGGTGAGTAAATTGGGCTCAGGACTTCTTGTCTGTCAGGCATACAATACACTCCCCATGCTGCTGGGAGAACCTGCCAAGTTTGGGCTCTGCCATGGCTCTGTTTGAAAGTGAAAGCCCACCGAGTGCAGTGGCTGGAGACTTCACGCTGACAAACACACTTTCTCTCGGGGTGGTGGTGATTACACATGATGATGATACTGTGCATCTTCAGAGTTCAAGTCACATCTTGCTACTGCAGTACCATGCTCTGCTTTAAATATCAATTACTTCAATTGATTTCAGAAATACTATTATACTGCACTGTACAATATTTCAATAACAAAATGAATACCCGGGTATAATCTCTCAATCAATTAAACAACCGTTTAACACATTTGACCATTATGCCCCATACCTTATCATGTCAGTCATGTCAGTGACAAGCATATGTTAACTTCACACTCTTTTAACCATTCAAGATATGCTTCATCGACCATGCTTCTTATGGGAATACATTAGCAAATGTTAATGGTAGGGATCAAGGGGATTTCCAGTAGGTGTTTCTACAGATTTACTACAGATGAAATCAAATTAATCCAGCTACGATGTGTCATTTTTCAGAAGTACACAGGTTAAGTGGAATCTTAATAGGTGGCCAGGCCAAGGGCCAAACTAAAAAGTTGAGATTCAATTTGATCTTCAGATGGGAAAATGAGTCGCTCAAGGCTTTAGTAAGATGACCTGAATAGCACTTGCAGCATGTTTATAAGATGTGCGGTGGTGTTGGCTAATCTTTGAATTTCCTGAGGCAACGTTTCGGATGCATTTTGGTATCGATCAGATTTTGCCCAGAATAACATAGCATGTTTGATGATGGCATTGAAGACATTATAGAGATAGCTACTGCAAGATTTAAACGTGAATGGAGAGTGTATGGTAGGGTACCGTAACTGAATCAATCTCATCAAAGTCGTGAAGATATTGACCATATGATACTAAATACAAATTAACCAGATCCTTTCTGTTCTGTTTTCAGAACTTCATCCTATTCCATTGCACTCTGATGTAAACTGGCAGACTGATTCATACTGTAGTGTACAATTACACACAATGACAGGGTTCCTAAAGCCCATGTGTGCTACAACACTGAGCAGTATTTTCTGTCTCCACCCGGGCCCCTGTTCACAGCACGAGGAGGAGACATGATTTAGTGTGATAAACCAACAGACCGTGTTCTCTCTGAAGCAAAAAATAATGAGACACCTGATGCATGTCGTGGGTATTAATTTCACCCTCCGAGGTTTGGGCTGTCAGAGGTGCTTGTGTTGTAGTTAGGTGTGCGTGTGTGTGATTTGAGAGTACAGAAGATGCTGTCTCTAAAATACATGCAGGAACAACGTTGGGTTGTGTTCCAACTCTCAAAGGCACAGTGTGGCGAAAAAACCCAAAGGATTCTATTTTTCAAACTCCACAGAAATGCACCACAGCATCCTTCACCTCTACTGGAGTTCTAGAAGATAGCGATAAGAGAGACAAAGCAAATTAAAGACTGCATGATGAAGGTAAACAGAATAGATGGATCAATCAAAAAAATCATGTATTTTGACAGTGGAGGAACTTCTGGTTCTCCAGGTCTGAGCCTTTGTGTGTAATGGTGATTGATGGATGAAGGTTTGGGAAATGTCCTCCTACCTGCTTCTACCTTGGGTTGGAACTCCTCTGGAGTGAATCATTGGCAGATTAGCACCAGGCCAACTGGTGGTCAGTCAAACTCTATGAAAGCCGGTGAAATTCAGGAGGTTCAAATGTTCGTCCCCCAGGAATGGGATTCAACTAGGAGAGCCTATTATTAAGGAATCAAAATGGAATTATTCTACAAGATATTAATTGTGAGGAATTGATAAATTCCTGTTTCTTTATGAAAACATTGAATATACTATAGCAATTTTGGATTGACTGCAACCTCAACCATTCATATTATGGATTTTAGATTAAATAAAAAAAATTGGGTGTTCATTGGTTTTAAATTCATTGTATTTCTCAATGAATTACATTAAAGTGATAATTATTGTTTAAATTCATACTTTATTTTGGGACCAAAGTAATGGGACCCAGTCAAGGTCACATCCCTTCATTGTCAGCAACAGCTATTTGGCACAAAGTATTCAATTTTACAAAATCCTTTGAGCTTGTTTTTTATTATGCTTTGTATTTCACACCATTCTGTGGCTTTCTTTGTTAGTGATAAGTATCACAGACAGATTATTGCTTTGAAGCATAAACTTTTGTAACATCTGTTATTTGTATGCATGTCTTGCTCTGGTGTCCATTGAAGATGCTGTTATTTCTCACAAGCTCCATAGCATAAATGTTTTATGCCGAGAAAGCCCACTCTCCCAGAGAATCGAAGTCACCGTTGCTGACAGTCAGACACGTCATTGGCTGTACTGTATACTTTGGTCAATGCTCCTCTCTAACTGTGTCCAGTAACATAATGACTTATTCCTTATGACCAACATTGACCCTGTTGAGTCAGCATTTCCTTTGTGCTAATTTGTGCTATCATAAACATTACTCTAGCCATGGACAAACTGGCTAAACCTGACCAGAGTTATGATGAGTATATGAAATTGGATTGTCCCTTTTTGTAGTGTTTAATAAATATGCAAAGAGCTCTCTACTACTTTCTCTACTCTCACAAATCACTCAGTCTTCTCCAATTCCCTCTCTACAACACTAAAGCATAATTTGAAGTATAGCATTTGCAACTTCACCTCCTCAGCGAGTTAATTAACTGATACACTCGTTAGCTAAAGGATATGTGAATCATGTCATGAGTTCATTTCACTATTTCATGACTACTGGTTGGAAATGAGCTCTCAAAGGGCCAATTAGGATAAGCAGGCTGTCACAAAGCAGCAGAAGTAACCTGACCCCTCACCTCGTGTCTGGTGTGTACAGACCCACCACCAACCCTCCTGACTCTGTGGTGGAGGGGGTAATCCCTCTCTTCACTGTGGGTTTTCCCTCTCTGCCCCCTGAGACATTTTACTGAATTGTAAATTTGCATTACAGAATCCTGAGTCCCGTCTCCTCATAACATGTGCAGGAATCAATTAGTTCTCAATCTTCCGTCACTAGAAGGCATAATAGCAGGTTGATTTCAACAGTTGAAAGTTAGATGCTCTTGTCAGGTTCGTTAAGCTCAGTTCATACACTAAGAACTGTATTTTACATCAATTTACATTCAAAAGACAATGGATGGCTTAATAAAAAATGTCAAAAGAATTGAGCTTCTCCTTGATTAGAATGACAAAAAAATCACATTTTGACAAGGCCTAAACAATAATGATGTTCCTCATGGATTGTACTAAAAAGAGAATTCCCATTTAGCCAATTTAGGGTTCCTAACAGCCCCCCATTGTTATTCTGGATACTATAGTAGTGTATTATTGTTTTAAAGATGCTATTAATTAATTAATTTTGTTTAGTGTGTAGGTAGGTTTATAGTCCAGCAGACCTTGCATGGTGTTAGGGTTAGGGTTAGGGTTAAATAATATTTCACCGTACAATACATATTTTATGAGCATCCAGATCTGTAACATGTCCAAGGATTTTATGAGTATATGTTGAGATGGCCCACTGACTACAATCTTCGCAAGGTGATCTTGTAGTTTGTCACTGACACTGAGGGAAATCTTTTTTCATGCTTTTTTTATGGTAGTACAGATGGTGTTGCTGCCAGTACCAAGTTCTGAACCATGCAGTCTGCCATAGGACAGTGTGTTGTGTTAGGGTCTACCTCATTTTGAAGATTTTATGCTGCATCTGTCAGTAGATATGCTGTCAGACAAATAGTACAGGGAGTAGGTAACTGAAATATAAAACATGGCCACATATAGCAATTTCATTTTCTTGGACAAGAACAACAGACTGCTGTCTGGTTACCTTCCCAGTCCCTTATCATCAAACAAGTACTAGTCTTCTATGAAAACATCTTTTTGATTGACAGGGAGAGACCTATTGGCTCCACTGACATGTAATTAGTTAAGTGTTGCCTGTTAGGGTGGCCCTAGAGGTGATTGATTGGATGTTATGAAATTGGGTTCAGCCAATCCATCACAGTGTACTAGATATCCATCCTGATATTTAGCTAAAGATGAAGATAATTCCTTTAAAGATCTAAACCTGGATGTATCCTGCTTGGTTAGTCTACATATAGGAGATACAGTATGAGAGAGACACCATTGGAAATGATTGACATTGAGTACATACATGAGAGACACAAAACTGGAAATATGCATTCATAAAAATCAGTGGAGATTTTAACAGGCATAGAAAATTGGGGCTGTTCTGGTTGCATCCTGACAATAGCCATGTAAACAATTTACTGAAGGAGGCCAAATCAGTTGGCACATTACAATTGGTTGCCACCTGTCATTGTCACACAGTGATTGGTTGCCACCTGTCATTGGCAACACAACTTGTTTGATTTCATATTCATTTCAATTACCATCCTAATCTTTAAAATGTGGTCCTGAATACAAAGTAGTAGACCAAGGAGGAGAGAGAACATTCCTCAGCTAGGTGAATGTGGAATAGACCACCAGGAAACGTACGTTTTAAGGTACCATAGCTGAAGATGGATGTACAATCAAATCCTTCAGTAACAGACAACTGTATTTTGATGCATGAGTCATACCTCCCGAGCGAGAGGACTTTAATCAGCAACATCCATCATAGCTTTCACACATGTGGATGACATGTTGCTGTTTGTCTCTCTATCAAGAGAATCAAGGATCTGGGATGTATCTCCTGTTCTGGTTTGGCAAGTGGTTCCTCTCTACACTCTCTCCACCTGATAGAAACCAAATTGTCTCAGTTTACAGGGTGCCCAAGCATGGTGGTTCAGGAAAGCCTGGAGGAGCTTCTGTTGGTAATAGGTGTTGCCAGGAAACTGAGCCTCTCAAACTCTGTCATCAGATAGGGGTGGCCAATCATATTTGCTGGTGCAAAGCTGTAAGTGGGTGTTTCAATATTTCAATATTTCAACCTTTCTGTTGACTCCAACTCTGAGAATGTAATCCAAGGCCTATGCTTCCACTGCCAAATTGTGAGCCTTTTTTCTGAAATCCATTTTATGTTAAAATTTTCAGACATAGAATTTCAGTTGATGGTAAATACTGTTTCAATATCACAAAGTGGATCCTGAAATAATAGTACTTGGTGATGTATGCAGAGAATAGCTTGTGCAGACCTTTCCCTATAGTCTCAAGAGTAGACCAAACAACAAGTTCACACTTCTTTCCAGACATTTTTCTGCAATTGATTCCTTCCTGGAAGGGGATTAGAGGGAGGGAGAGAGAGAAGACACCACTGATAAAAATAACAACAGTTTTGGACCAGGAAAAGACCATGTTTCAAGAATATATGGATAAGAACTGGTTTGAAGCTGGTTGGGCAGAATAAAAGTAACACACATGTAAATGACAGAGGTGTCACTGGCTATGAATACTAAGTCAGATGGAGGCAGAGCTCTGAGACAAAGCTTTCAAGAACACAATTATGAAAGGAAGCAGGTGCACTGCCATCACCTCTATCCCTTTAAGAAAGAGATTTATATATATATATATACGATAGCCACTCGTTTTCTAACCGTCTTTTGAAAAATTCCTGTCGGTTTAATTCATTCAGAATGTATGATCACCTTTGAAACCAGTTATATCCGTCAAACACAAACAAATGTGATAAAAAACCTTTTGACACCTTATACCGACTGCTAATTGGATCAGACATTTCAAATTATTATGATTAAGTTGAGAATTTGTTAGCTAACGATGCCAGCTCACCTTTCAATCGACAGAGGACAACTCAAGGAGTCTTTCGCATGCAAACTCTGTGGTGCTGATATGGGTTTCCTCCTGCTTTAAACTCATGATAAATTACATCCAATACTACTGTTGAACTCAGTCATTTAGTATGTGCAGAGAGGCATACCTGTGGTGTGTCTGAGTAATGATTTCAGCTTCCAATCTCCTGTAATCCCCTGAAGAGAAGCTCAAAATTGTACTTTAATATCAAGACATTGTTAGCACCCCCCCCCCAACTCCCCCTCCCTCCTTCCCTCACGAAACCCCCATGACATTATCCGTGCACACACACACCCCAGCACACATCCACACCGACATGCACACACACACACACACACACATACACACATCCATGGAACAAGAATGGCCTGGCGGCTAGGGGATCACAGTGGGGGAACACTTCACACTCGCTGCTTTTGTTTAGTGTACATTTCATTATTCACCTCCCCATGAAGCATGGCTGTCCCTTCATGTGAGAGGCCCTGGCTGGCAGCGCATTGAAAAACCCCTTCCATCCCTGTTGTTTTCATGCACTGACGGTTTTCTAAATGTTGAAGCCAGACAGGCAAGAGGGTGGGTGGCTATTTCTCGATTTCCTCCCGACCTCCTCCGCTTGAACTCGGCTCTCTGCCAATGTGTGAACACTGAAAACACCGACAACAGAGAAAACGTTAACCTGGACCTTTTGATGTTTGATGTTCCGACATTCGACTGCTTGACTTTTTTTCCAGATGTGACTTATTTTGTGATTCAAAGGATTAGAAGACGACATGGCTAGTCTATTCTCATACTTTACATTGACTGTGGTCCCTGCATGGATTGCTGCAAACTTTAATGTGCTGAACATGAACAGGAATGAACAGGGACCTTCTCAAAATACTGTATATCATGTTTCAAACCAAACAACTAATGTTTTTTTAATAACTATGGGTATGTTTAGCATTGTCTTCAGTGAAGCAAAACAATTTCCTGATGAGAACATCATTCATAATTTATTATCATTCAAATTAGATTATTCAAATTGAGTTGCTTTTTGGTATGACCAGTTGCTCAATTATGGATGTGCTGCAACTCCTCTGAGGAAAAACAACATAATCTGTTTGCCAATTGTCAACATAAATACTGTCGTAGAAAACAATCATGATACATGTATGATACAACCTTTTACATGCATTTTTGACTGTATATTTCAGCATAGATGGATGTTCTATATTTAACAGGGTTTGGTTATCTTTTTATTAATTATTGTTCATTTATTCTTTTTGGTCTTAATTCACTGTGAGGGTTAGCGTTTAAATTAAGTTTGGGAATGACATTCCAATCAGTTAAAGTAGGGTTTGTGTTACATAAGGCATGCACATCCTAGTATTTCTGTCAGGGTGTGATGATTATATTATATGCTTATATGGACTTATTTATATTGTCACTATAACCTTTCAGTGTACTATATATATATTACTGAATAATAGTGTGCACCTATTTGTGTGTGTAAGTTGTGTGGTTGTGTGTCGTTCATAGAAAACACTGCAAATATTAGCCCTGTGTTGACAGTTAGGAGAAGAAGGATTTGCGACTGTAAGCTCTAAAACAGCTGATGCTGATGTATCTTCCTTTCCCCCAGATATGAGGAGCTCTACAGCTGGGGTTGTTGGGTGAAGATGACCCCAGGTCAATAACAGATAGATTGAAGATAGGTACAGGCATTATACTGCAGGTGTTTTACTGAATGAATTGTGCACATTCAGCACATTTGCTAATGCCCCTTTTGCAAAGTATGTCTTGTCTTTGTGTTTGGTTATTTTTGCAACAATGACAGAGTTGCACAAATCCCAACTGATCCTCCCAATCCTAAATAACTCGAACATTCTGCAGAGTTAGACTGTTTATGAACAGGGCTCCTGCTTACTCAAACACGTGTGATCTGCATGTGTGATCTGTCTTTGTAATTGGTTTCATCTGAAGTAACTTTAGCTTTGTTCCCAGGCAGGACTGTTAAACATAAACACTACAGTGGATGTACAGTAACAGTCATAGTTAGCCTGCTCACTTTGTCACAGTGGCATGATGTGTTTGGTAGGCTGATGATTGATGTCCCATATTAACGTGGCACAGTGGCATGATGTGTTTGGTAGGCTGATGATTGATTTCCGATATTAACGTGGCACGGTGGCATGATGTGTTTGGTAGGCTGATGATTGATGTCCCATATTAACGTGGCATGGTGGCATGATGTGTTTGGTAGACTGATGATTGATTTCCCATATTAACGTGGCACGGTGGCATGATGTGTTTGGTAGGCTGATGATTGATGTCCCATATTAACGTGGCACGGTGGCACAGTGTGCCACATTACTGCTTTGCACTGGGGCATGTTCTCCCCAGGCCTCTTGGTGCACAATCCTTTTTCCGTGTAGAGTTTGCATGTTCTCCCCATGATCACATGGGTTTCCCCCTAAGAACGCCTATACAAAAATATGCAGAACCAGAACAGATCGCAGTCCTGCCCTGTCCCTGACCAAGACATGGACGTGAGCACTTGAAATTGGTCCCTGGGCAGCGCTGATATGGCTCCCCATTGTTCCTGGCTGCCCTTGGAGGAAGGACAGCATGGATGGGAAATATGAAGTGAACAAGTTTCTTCGGTGGACAGTCCTGCATGTGTGTGTGCTCCCATGTTTTTGTGACATACTGTGAGACAAAACAAATAGTTGATTCTTTCTTCTTCTTGTTATGACTCTCTACTTGATATAAATATACCCTTTCATTTATTTTGGTCATGACAGTGTGACAAGTATGATGATTATCTACTGAAAAAACGCTCAAGCCTTGTTTGAGCTCTATGCTTTAGGTGGCGCTACAGCTCACCAGAAGCGAAAAGACGGTCCGAGGATTCATTCAGTCAAAGAAGGGGTTTGCCGTCCGCGCTCCAGGCTAGGATCAGTGCCGTTAACGGGAGGTCGGTATTGCCACCTGTCAGGCACTGCAATTTGTCCATACTCGACAGCCCCACGAGAGATATTGACCAACGACATTTTTCTATAACATCTGATGTATGCGAGACGTCGTCGAGTTTCCAGCTCTTCTAGTTTCGAATTGTGTGCAACTTTGTGCGAGAGAAAGTGACCTGACAATTCGTGCACAGGACAGCAACCTGGCTTTAGTGAGATTAGAGGCGGTCTCTAAACGCGCAATCTTGTTTCGACCCCTCTTTGAAGATTAGTGGGTTGACGACGTCTGAAGGACAAGAGCAAAAGGATTATATAAGATTCCCTTTACATCTAGTTGAAGCCTCGGATGATGATTGGCACCGAACTTGGTGAACAGCGCCCGTGACGTAAAAGGTAATTATTTGGACGAATTAAAAAATATATATTTTGCAGCTGCTCTATCCTGCTCTATCCACTCTATCCAGAGTTGGATAGAGTGCGAGAATACAGTAAGCGTGAGAAGTGCTTGTCACAATGTTAACGCGTATTTCTATTGATTGAAGTCTTTTTGACTTGATAAATGCAATAGCAGTACTTTATTGTAAATAATTTGAAATGATGTGAGTGCAGTGCATAGGCGTAAAGCTAGAATCTATTGCAGACCTTTTCTATCCTTTCCTTGGCTCTCCTTCTTACCACTACACAACTACTATTTGTAATGTTTGTTCATGCCTTGTTCATTTGTGGCAGTATAATTTGAGGATATGTGTTAACAAGTGTGTGAAGTTGGTTTATGTCAGCTATACTATAGCTTTTATCAGACTGCTGACATTTGGAAATGAGGCATGAAGAGTAGCATGGTCCAAACATGCCTGCTTCTATTGGTATTCTGCCCATGTCTGCCTCCATAGGCAGCCCATTGTTACGGCTCACTCAGTGGGATAGTGTCTGATGATTGAAGGCTGTAAGGTAGAGTTGAAGGCCAGCTTGGGAAGAAACTACTGGTAATGCATCTTTTATTGAAGATTAAAATATGTCTGAACTGTAAAGGTGGTGTGTGGGTGTGTGTATGATTGAAAGACAGATAATAGAGTGAACGGGTGAGAGAAGATGTGTTCAATGTGCTCAAAGTGCCTGTGTTGAAGATATGTTAAGAGGGACTGCATGAAGAAGGCGTAACATTTTTGAAAGTCATTGAAATGTATGTTTAAACCATGAGGACCAAATCATGTCCACAGCTGATTTTATCCCTTCAGATATACAGTAGGGCTGTGTGTCACATCCATTCAGGGTATGGGAAGAACTATTAGTTGAGAACAGAAGAACTTCTAGCTGCTAGAACTTCTAGCTGCTTCCCTTATTAGGAATCACATTTCTTTAACCTCTAAGTGCTCCACAGGGAACATGAGAAGGGGGAAGGCAGAGTTCCCCACACATCAGATGCAGGTGTTCCACAGATCCTAAAGTATTTGAGGTTTCCAGGCCAGTGAAGCCAGATGCAACAACAGGACCACACTGTGTGGCCGGTCGCCCTCCAGAGATAAGATTCATTGCCCGCCAGGAGGAGAGATTCATCGGTTGTGAGTGTGTGAAATTGCAATGCTCTGCACTATTCTGGTCAGGCCTGGCGATAGAGAGACATTCCTCTCAACTTCATAAGATAGAGAATTAATAGAGTTAGATAGGAGTCAACCACACTAGGTTGTGAATGGGGATGACTGCCTCTGTTCCATGGCACGCAATCAAGGTTGTTATCTCACATGGAAGAAGAAAGGAAATAAGAAAAGAGCAAAGTAGAGAATCAGAATCCGAATGAGCTTTATTTGCCATTTACCGGTAAGTTCAAACAAACAAGGAAGGAGATAGTCAGATGAGTGCCAATCTGATAACACACCCAAAATAACACCTAGTGAAAAGTCGTAAGTGAAAAGTAGTGCCTTACAACTAAGGACGTTGACGTTAGTGAGGGACTGATACTACAATGCATTATCACACTCTATCCATGAACTCTGAAGCAGGAGCAAGGAGCTATGCTCATTGACACCAAGGTGCAACCTGGATGGATTAATCAATGGAGATGGAGCTGCCATGTCTTGAACGCTGAAAAAAGACATTGACATTGATGTGAACAGTGACCTTGATACACCTTCTACAATAAGCAGGCGAAACAATGGAGGGAAACAGAAGCTCCGTCCACAGTGCCCAGTACTTGACGCATTCCAAATGTACTATAGGGTTCACATCAACCTACATGTCTTCATTTGTGCAACAGACATCCGGTTCAGGACTCGAGGATTTTCAATTGAAAGTGTGTAACTTGTACCGGTTAGCACACCAATATCAATCTTTTAGCTTTAGTAGTCCCCACCATCGAGTGAAACTTCTTTAACAGTAATGGCTGGGAGGTAGATAGAATGTCAGTGGTTGAGGCCTTTACCGAACCATGAAGGAGAGAGGATGATTGAATGCAAGTTATCTCCCTGTGGAAACGGCAATACTCTGGGAAATTAATGGAAATGGAACTTGATATGAATATGAAAAACCCTGTGTGAACACATAGCAGATAGTCATCTATTAACTGTACCACACTTCCTCTGAGTTCAGAACTTTATTGCATTTGAATAGAAGTTTTGATCTTGTTAGAATCATTTCCATTTCCTTTTTGATGACAGGTGAAGTGAAACATACAGTTTAAGGTTTTACTGTGTTGATTATTCAATTTATGATTTGCAGGCCACTAAGTAGGCTGAATCAATCCTCATTTGTAGCCTCCTTTAGAAAACTGTAAGACAAATCCATTTGATACAAAATAATCTTAGAATGTAAAGGAATTATGGTACAGAATGCACTCACACTCCAGATTAATACAGGTTGAATACATTTGTTTTTGAGTGCTCTCACCTAGCCTAAGTGCAGAGCTATGTTCTTATCATTTAACTCATGTTTTGTTTTGTGCCATTTGAATCCATGATTAGGTGGAAACTACATTTCCCCCTGTCTATTCAACCTTGCCCTTCAGTCAATGTCTGTATGGTATGAAAAAGAGTCAACTGATTCCCTATCTCTTTTCAGCAGCCGTCCTTGGAACAAATTCATATTTTCTCACGCAGCTGAAGAGAGCTTGAATACAAAGTACTCAGTATTGTTAGTGGTAGATGATATGCAGTTAACACAGGATGATTGTGTGCTTGTGTGCATGCTTGAACATTAACACAACCCAAAGTGTCATTAAACAATACATTTGTCTATTGGATGCCAATGGGAACTAGCATTTATTTAGGGAAGAAACTGATGCAACAAGTAATAGTACACCAGCAAGTAGATCAAACCTCACTCAGACTAAGCAAATAGCATCCAGTGCCCCCTTTCTAGGTGGAAGCAGATAGCGTTTGTGCCTATGTTTTAATTTCACACTCCAGTAATAGTATTTATCTGTGGCAGTGCAGTCAAGTGCACTGCTGTGCAGGGTGTTGGAGTGAATTGCATGGCTTCCTGTGCCATCATTACCATCTTATTATACTGTTTGACTGTATTATTTGGGGTTATTAGATAGGATCCCATTGATGAGTCTGACTTTAGTGGAATTTGGTCTATCAAGTGCATCACATTTTTTTCACAGAGGCAGGAGACCATGAATGCAATATACTGTAAATCTGTGGAACAATCTGAAGTCTTATGTGTCATTAACCCTTGTGTTATCTTCGGGTCATTCTGACCCATCAGTCATTGTGACCCACCGTCGTATTGCGACAAATTTACCGCATACAAAGACAAAGTGAAGCATTTTCTTTTAACAGCTAGGCTGTCTCAGACCCCCCACATTGCAAAGGTTAAAAGAAAATTATTTTAATTTGTTTTTGTATTGGGTAAAATTGGGTAAACACAACGATGGTTCGTTATGAACCTTTGGGTCATGTGACCCGAAGGCAGCACAAGGGTTAAGGCAAAATATGAAATGGGTCTCACAGAACCAATGTTTTGAAATATGGCACTCCACATGTTCCGTGAGCACTAATACTTGAGCATCTATGCTCCTTTTGTACAGTTCTTTAATTCCGTTATATGTGACAAAAATGTGCTTCAGGACAATACATTACGTCACATTCATTCTGAATAGCATATATAGTTGTCTGCAACCAAACCATTTGAACCAAATATGTTGTCATACCACAGAGCCTGCACACACAGGATATACACAACATTAAACCTGCTGTGCTGGAATCCAATGCGAGTCGTTTAGAAAATTGACATCCTTCAGCAGACAGAATGGATAGTGTATTTCTCTCATACTATCCTCTGTATATTTAGAATGGGATGATACGCTTTTTATTGTTGGCCCCACGTGGCAGTTGCTCAAACCGTTTAAAATCCATATCCCAATCTCAAATAAAAGTTTTCTCAAACCTCAATTCTCCTTGTTAGATCTTAATGAGTTTGTGACAAGATCAGTCTCATTGATTGGTCCTCTAGGTAAGGAGTTGGAATTGGAGCTGGTCTATACATTACAAAATAGTGTTTTCCAATGTTGTCCTATTTATTTGGTTGTGATTCATTTTCTAAATTGCTGTGAGAGTACTTTTTGTTTACCTTTGCAATCTGAAATACGACAACTAAATCTGAACTTTAAGATGTTGTTTAACTACAAACATGAGAACAGAGAATGTAAAATGGAATTCTATAATGTTTCCCACTCGTGTGATTTGGATCGAATCTCTGGCCTACACTCAGTAAGAAAACGTACCTTAAAAAAAATCACAATCTCACATTTTACTTCCCACTGACTTTCATTGTTTCCTTAAGATGATGCATCAAGCTCCCTTGGACATTAATGTTCGTAAGCATTTTTTAATTTTTCATAACACAGCCATTTTTCATTCTCACGCTCAGCAGTTTTAACATCTGTTCCCCTATCTATTGTGCCTTGCCAATAGTCTATTCATAGAAAATGGTCTGATATGTCCAATCTCTTTCTCTCTGATGTCAAAAATAAACCAAGTAATCAATTACATTATTCATTCTACCAATTAATGGCCACATGGGTGATTTCCACGAGACATCAAAGAGAATTGACTGATGGGGGATGTACAGTAGTTTTGCCAAGAGAAATGGCCCACATATCTGTAGCTGGCTCACAGCAGACACCTTCCTGATGGGTAACCTCCCATCCTTGGCAAGGAGGAAGAGCTTTGACGTCTGGGGCTAGGAAGGCTCCTTAACATCAGCTGCAGTCTGAGGAGCTTGCTGTCTGTGTCTCTCTCCCCCTCTCTCTCCCCCTCTCTCTCCCCCTCTCTCTCTCTCTCTCTCTCTCTCTCTCTCTCTCTCTCTCTCTCTCTCTCTCTCTCTCTCTCTCTCTGCAAGTCTACTGCACTGCAGCGGCCCAATCACCTAGAACAAACCTCATCATGAACACACAGATATTTTTTTTAAAGTTTGAAATGACTGCATGACCGTGAGTGGCAGCACAGAAAATTGCAATCACTGATTTTCAATCAGTTCTGCCAGTGAAATTCCCACTAGCTCCAGGGCTACATCCATAACACTGCACGATAATACCCTGACGGACCAAACACTCATGAGATTTGAAATGTTTGCAAACCTATTGGATGGTGGAAAAAGTTTGCATTGCACTGAAAGGGCCTGTATTTCAGGTTAAATCATCAACTTATCTTCCCGATCATACTTTGGAATGCCATTCTTTTTATAGTCAATTCATGTCTCTATAGATTTTTGTGATTCTTATATGTTCACTTTATGCACATGCCCCTCCAAATTAAATTCCTTGGTGATTAAACTTTATTCAGATTCTGATGTCTATTTATTCATAAGTCTGTGTGCTGCTACCTGAATTATACACCGTCCCACTCAGTGTCTTTCTCCATAGGTCTCAGTTTTCTTCTCTTTCGTGAGTCACTGTCTTCCTTCTCTCCATCATCCATGCATACCTGCTCAGTCTACCCTGCAGTTTTGTCCCAGCCCACAGCTGCCTACCTGACCCCCAATGCTCTGCCCCAGGCATAGAGAAAGGACTGACACAGCCAAGGCCAGGGACACACAGATTTAGTGCAGTAGTTAGTCAAGTGGTGGACTTTACCCTCTGAACAGGGAAATAAACAGGTTCTAAATATATACAGTAGACATTTAATGTGGTAAAGAGGAGGACACCAATCTGCTGCAGCAGTAGCGCTCAGCTGAGAGTGGCTTGAATTTACTTTCAGGAGAGGAGGGATAAAGCTTGTTCATTCCAGGTGACAGAGATAATTTGCGACTCTCATCTCTCCTTCTCTCAAGGTCCTTGAGATGTAAACACAATTGATTTAAGCAACACATGTTTCTTTTTGCTTCTTGAGAAGTGCTTTTTATATTGTTTTTCATTTCTGGGGCCTCTTAAAGCATGTGTATGCACAACAAACATGCGTACGCAACCATACATACACACATTCTGGAAAAAAAAACACATATTTTGTATCTGCTTTTAATGCTCTACATCTGACCTATTCCCAGACAGTAACATTATGATCTTGAGATATGGTACGAATAGATGGATGGATAGATGGATGAATGGATGAATAGATAAAGTAAATAGACTAAGAACTAAGTAAGAGTGAATGTGGAGTAAGGCAGTTGTTTGAAGTCTGTCCAGAATGGGGTCTGGTGAACTGGAGCTTGACTAGAATAAACGCAACTCTGTTAGTTTTTCCACCATGCCTTTCCACCCCCACTACAGAGATTACACAGTGTGCACACTGTGAATTGGTTTAGAGATTGTATTAGAATTGATTCATACCTGGATCACTACTGGTGTGTGTGTGTGTGTTATGTGTGTGTTGTGACATCCGCTGAGAGTCAGAGGGCTGAGACAGGAGACGAGACAGAAAAT
Source organism: Osmerus eperlanus (assembly GCF_963692335.1). NCBI lineage: Eukaryota > Metazoa > Chordata > Actinopteri > Osmeriformes > Osmeridae > Osmerus > Osmerus eperlanus. The sequence continues at coordinate 14,631,285 of NC_085023.1, forward strand.
AGTCCATTTGCACAGATGTGCGTTTAATTAACAAAGGAAACAGGGTTCAAACATGAAAACAGAAGTACTCAGGGCCTCGCTCCACCCAGGTAGGCCGCTCTGGCCTGTACGTGTGGCACCCAACTCATGCCGGTAACGGGTACACACTGCCTCTTGAGGCGTCTGCCTCTCCCGCCCCTCCCATCTGAGCCTGCCGGCTCTGTTTTTGTAGAGGGTGGTGATTGGTAAACAAGCCGCAGCCAGGTTATCATTGCTGCCCACGAGCAGGCCACGAGGCGGCCTGGCCTGCTCTCTTCTGGGAAGACTGACTCTCAAGGGATGTCATAGACTGTATAAACTTGCACGTTAGGTTACCTAAAAGACGTGTGGTCGCAAGCTAATTTTGACAGCTTCAAGATTGTTGGTCGTCAAACCTGAAGAAAGCAGAGCTTAGTGTGTCAAACAAGAAAGGAAATACCGTTTACTCTACCCTTTTCTTCTTTAACTGCTCTCCTTTATCAGTCAATAGACTGCTAGATTTTTCTATAGTGCCTCAGTCCTGGCTTCTTAGCCAGTAAAGCTGCAATAAATCAAATTTCTTTCTTGAAAATGCTTTCTCAGAAAACCTGAAGAACATGTTGTTTAGTGTTCCAATGTGGCAAACACACCTGAACACCTTGTTGTCCCTGCCCTAGCACTTCAGCGTGGTTGAAGCACTGTCTTTATGTGAGCCTCGTAGAGGATGTGGCTGAGGCAAAGTTGAAGGTAAAGCTTCTCTTTAATGTGTTCTCTTTTCTCATCTGTAATCGTGCCAGAGCCACTGCCATCCTCCATGTTCCATATTTTGACATTAAATACAACATATTTCATTAATCCAGCCGTGCGCTGAGTACAGGACACAGTTTGAACATGACAGACTAAAGGGGATGAGGAGGAGCCTGGCTGTAATGAAGAGGACAAGGTTTCAGCTAGGGAAAACGAGCTCCAGCAAAGTCCTAGAATTACTTTACAGTGTTGCTTTGAAGTTAATGTGCTGGGCTCAATTAAATGGGGGGAAAGACGGAAGTTTCTTATCCGGCTTTGCTCCGCTAGGCAGAGGTCTCCAATAACTCCGCCATAGCCTATGAGGTTTTGTGTGAAAGGAGATGCGCTCAGGTTATAAAGCGTGCCTTTCGAACTCCTCAAGGTGTTAATACCCTCTGGGATACAGCCCTTGGGAAGAAATATAGTCCTACGCATTGATTAGTTGTGACAGGGGTTACTTACAATACAGCCATCATCAACATAGTGTTTGAGAAAAGATCACCTTAATAGAGGAATGAAATGAATGACTCAGTCACTTCTTCCTCAGCTGTAGTGACTACACCATTCATTTATGGATGATTCCTACTCTTTTCCCAAAGAAAACATTTCATTGACCAATGAATGGTACTGTATATAAAAACACAATTAAAAATTGCAAATGCCAATGCTCTCCCTCATCTCTTTATTATATTTTCTATTAAAGTAGCATATGGTAGGATCACTTAGTCTCATCCACCCAAGTTAGGCTAAGCTCCAATTACATGTAATTGCCCTTGTTCTAATGTGGGCTCTCTTCAAGTGGAAACTGCGAGCTGTGTCATGTGTATCTTTCTGATCTGATCCTATCTCAGCCATTGGACTCTGGGCTCTTGATACTTTTGTAACAAGGAATTCAATTTCAGTCACGGGACTGACATGCCACTGCACACTGGCTGTGGTGAGTCTGTGTCAGTTAACAAACAGGAATGTGGGATTTTAATGAAAGAAAATGCCAGGCAGCATTGTCAACATGTTTTTAAAAAGAATAATATGAAAAGGCAGATGATCAATTTAATTTCAAAGGGATTTGTTTCCCTAAAATGTCAGATGAAAGCATATTTGGGTCATGGTGTTCAAGTCCTGTTAAATCCCTGTTTCATCAGTCCCTAACGGAACCAGGAGAATGATAGAGACAGAGAGAGAGAGATGAGAGAGAGAGACAGAGAGAGACAGAGAGAGACATAGAGTGACAGAGAGACAGAGAAAGTCATGCAACTCGCTCTGTTCTCTATCATGTTAATAGAGCATACTGCTGGCTCTAATGGGTTTAGGGAATACCAACATTTTAGTTAAGTGCCTTACTTTAATGTCAACATTGGATTTGAAATACATTATTATGTGCATTACTGTCATCTATTATTAAACACATCAACAAGTTTTTTTTTTTTTTACTTTTGGAATAGCAAATAATAAACACTGTCTTGGGGTGGATAATTTGTCTGCATAGTTCTTGTTTAGTAATGTGGCATATACAATGTAGTGCAGTGGTATTACATTCTAACAAAAACAAAGCATTAATAGGCAAATCCTTGCCAGAGAGCAATCTGGTTGCTTTTGTGTTTCTTCTGTTTTGTCTTTCCTTTCTCTGTCCTGGATACAGCATCCGTGTCATGGAAAAGCCAACCATTTCATGTGAACTGACACCAAATCAAACCTTTTTGGCAAAACATGCATTTGTGGCCCAGTCAATATTTCCCACAGTGCAGCTCCAGCATCAATTCTCCAGACAATTCCAGTAACACCAGATACCCCTCAGGCTATTTATGAACAGAAATGCTCATTTGAATCCAGAATCCAGTTGGCAAGCACAGCTGCTGTTCTCAGGATAGGAACGAGGCACTTTAAAAACACCATCTTGTCTTGATTCTGCATTCATCCACTGGGCGAGAGCACCACATGAGTGAGTGACTTTGAGGTGGGTGCTAAAGGTTATCACAGCGGAAGCTGGCCAGCTACTTGCGCAGGTTGTCTGGGTGAATCGCAGGTGTGAGACTGTGATGTGAATTATACACTCTATTACAAGATCATCATCTTCCATTATTACCTGGCTGGGTAGAGGTGAAGACGGAGCAAACCTCGTTTGACACAATAAAGCCTCCCGTAGTGTTCCCTGGATCTGCAACCAGGAATTGGACATCTACAATCAGTCTCTCGATTAATCTAAGTGGGGGCTTCCCAGAATTAAAAAGCAGATTCGGAGTTGAGTGTCATTTTTTAGGGGGAAATGCTGAGAGTTAAAGAGTATAGGACCAAGCATAGCAAGGGATGGACTGTATGGGCCCAGCTGCCCGCTGCTTCCTTCAGGTTGTCAGCCTGCCAGCAGAGAGCAGGGACCTCAGACAACCTCCAGTTGGGTAAAACACATCCCCCACAAGGCAATGCGCACTCCCCTGTAAACCGACCAATCTGAGCTAGAATCCCAATGGCAGCCTTAGTGTGTTTTGTTGCATTTAAAGTTTGAAATCAAGTCTTTGCGTGTGTGCTTGTGTTCTGGTGTGAAGCTGTCGATGAAGTCTTAGGTCATTAATTATTGTAGAATTTTACTCATGAGGCATCAAGGAAAATAAATATTCTTTGTCTTTTAAGTTGCCGAAAAACTGCTTTAAAAGCCTCTCAATTCCACTTCCTCAGCAATCAAGTTGTTTCTTTGTCTTCAAAGCGTTTTGCTACATCAAGAGGCCCGGAGGAGATTAAAACACACACCCTTTCACTACTCGGAAAGATGACATTTAGTGCTTTAGCTACAAACAGAAAAAAATAAAACATGAATCTGTGCAACAGCACAACAGGCCTAGCCTTTATCAAAGAATGTTGACACTGACATTTCCGAAAGTGCCGTGGTGGAAAGAAATGGGAAAGAACCCAGAATCGTAGATGCACATGGGTTGTGAGTTAGTTAATTTAGCTATGAAATGGTGCTGTGTGCAAATCTGCAAAAATTGGAGATTATAAGTGCTGCTCACTCCTGTTGGTTCACACAGCACCCTCCACCTGGAAAATGGTGGCAAACTGCAATTCAGATCAAATTATCTATTTTGATTTATTCAATGGATTTTTACTTGTTGAGATTACATAGTAGATCAGTGGTTATTTCATTATGGTGGTTTGTTTGCCAATTAAAGAAACATCTGTGTTAAAATAATTCCCTTTGTCATCATGATTGCAGCTATTGACATTCATTACCCTAATCCCTGATACATCTAAATTTGTAAAAAAAACACGAGTTTTTTTTATCTTTACCAAGTACACTTAAGGCTGGACTGTCAAAACACAAAACAGTAAACAACCACATCAGTAGTATTTGGCAAAAAACTGAGACATTCTTTTCTTTTCCTCTCCAAGTAAATATTTAGTATTTATAGTATTATGGGAGGTAACTTTAACAACAGTGCTCGCCTTCCGCTCTTCCAGATTACGAAGCACAGATGAAAGAGAACACATTTTGAAATATTAGATCATTTTGTTATATTTTGCCAAACCAATAACCAAGGAAAACTTGACTGTAATACGTACTCTAACCACTGTGACATTAGCAGGATTAAATTCTCCGCCGGTAAATCATCTATCCATCCATCCTGGCATGTACCACGCGGTTATATGTGCGAAGCTGCTGAAGTCTTGTTATTGATTTCCACTTGTAGACAGCAGAGAGAAACTCTGGGCTCCCACGGCTCAAGCTTAATGTCTCCCCTGGGCTGTGGACTGAGCTTTGCAAGAAGGAGAGTTTGAGTTCAAACTCAGTGGTAGCCCATACATACTTCCTCTGTGTGAGGTGTGTATGGTGCAGAGCCCTGGGAAACTTGATGCTCCACATGGAAGCACCTTGTGCCCACCAAAATAGCACCATAAAACCATACTGCACCCACAGGATCACCCTGGATCTACATCAGTCTGACTGTGGAGGATGGCAGTACAGTATAAACACTGGCTTATTTTCTCTCTCTCATGCTCTCTCACCTTTTTTCTTTTTATGGAGTGGACATTTTAGCAATAGCTTTTACTATCCATTAAAACACATCAACTATGACGCATATTATTTACAAGGATATCCTTCCAAAATGGACTCCATTCAATGTTGGAGGCAGATGACAATGTTTCAAAACCATGTTCATAAAAGGAGAAAAGAGAGAGAGAAGCTATTTTTAAAAGATGTTATGTAAGTTTGTTTTTCTACCTTTAATGTCACAGGCCACCCATTCTCCATGTTCTACAGTGTTGTGCCTCGCTTTTTACAACTAAAACGTTTACAGTATCATCCACAGTGTTTGACTGAATGCTTGATTGTCAAATGTCTAGGACATGAAATCGCCTCACGTGTGTCCCAGATATAGTTCAATCCAGGGAAACAAGGATGATCAGATTTGAAGAATTGCAACATCAGCAGCCACATCAATCTTGTTCACTGGAGTTGAATGAATCCCCTGGATTCAATCACTTAGCATTTTTGCAAACTAACTCCTGGGTTCAAACAACTCCAGATGAACATCAGATAGAGAGTGTACAATTTATGAAATATTTGGTAACACTTTATAATAAGTCAACGCTTTTTGGCATTTACAAAGTGTTAACCAATAGTTAATTAATCCTTTATAAAACATTTTGAAACATTATCAATGCATTATTAAATAGTTAATACGTTTATATTAAACACTATGTTGATCATTAATAAACACTGTTAAATATTATGGATTTTACTCATAATACAATATAAGGTGTTTGATAACTGCATTATCATACTTTAAAGACAGCTTGTTAATATAGTTGCAAACCAGTAGTTTAAAAGGTGTTAGCGGTACATGAGCTGGTATAGAAAGCATTAGCAAATGGTGAACAAACCATTTACATTACCTTTACAAAGCATGAGTAAATCACTAACAACATATTAACTTATGTCTTTAATTAAAGTATTGCCAAGTGGAATACATTATGTACACTAATACTTAGCAGATATCTTAACAACTATTTTATAAAGACTTACTAATGATGCAACTTCTGATTAGTAATGCAAGTTATAAAGCATTTACTAACTGTTAGTTAAGGCTTTTGCGTGACCTAATCTAAAGTGTGAACTATCTATGCCTTATTAAACATTTATAAGTTATTTATTAAGGTATTCTTGTCCATTCTCGAACCTCACATTCACAAAGGCTGAACATACGTTTCTCAAAAGGAAACAGACACAACACAATGTGATACTCAAAATTACTATTTTATTGAAGTAACGACAGGCATGTGTCTTACTAGTACTTACTACTTAGCTCTACTACAGTAACCGAGAGTGACAGCGGTCGATACTTTAAAACCTCAGTTTGATAGCTATTTCCCGGCATGACCGAACGGTCGAGGTTAGTAAGTTGTTTATTATATGCCATTTTTAGCTCTTTCCATTTAACTAAAACATGTCGTTTTGTTCAGCTCTACTCAAGTCTTCTCACGGTGTGTTTCAGGTGTTACAGTAGCACCTAGCAACCAATCTGAAATCTGAGCAACCAAACCTAGCAATCTACCTAGCGCTTGTCGTTTATCTCTCTGTGTTCACACTTTTCTGCTCTTTCAGAAAGTTAAGAATTTCCTCGTCGCTGTTGATGTCTTCATTGTCATCTGGATAGTAAAACTCCTCGATCTTCATTTTGAAGATGACATCAGCGGAGGGCAATATGAATACGTATCAGACCGCAGATGAGGTCAATACGCCATAGATATATATAGACCATGAATACGCGGCTAGCATGACTACCCATTAGCCAATCAGAACGCTCGTAATGTTGTCGCAATTGAACCAATATGCTGTTCTTATTGGTCCAGAAGACGTTCTCAAAAGAGTTGTTGATATGTTGCCTTGGAGATGTAGTGACGTCACCAGTACAAGTGCAGCTGATTGCTCTGAGAAGATGGCGTCTGCTCCAGATTCGCCGTGTTTGATTTGGAATCTTCCCACATATTGTTGTAGTATATAAGAAACCAAATGTTTACTCTTCGACAGGTCAGCAAACGCTTTGTCGCCTCAATTTGTTAAAACGATTTGTTTGTAACGTTTTAACAAATCTCTGCTTTCAAAGGCGTTTGCAGACCTGTCGAGGAGTAGCTAAACATTTGCAGTTTATTACAGCCATTTTTGGAAAATAAAATACAGCCTTGGGTAACCAACTTTTATACCAATTCTAGTGTATTGCTTCTTAATGGAAATAAAATACTATTTTATTACCCAGGTAAATAAATTAACAGCTATTTCTTCTAAAAAACAAAAACACAAAATCTATATAGTCTATAAATACTTAATATGGCATAGATAGTTCACACTTTAGATTAGGTCACGCAAAAGCCTTAACTAACAGTTAGTAAATGCTTTATAACTTGCATTACTAATCAGAAGTTGCATCATTAGTAAGTCTTTATAAAATAGTTGTTAAGATATCTGCAAAGCATAGCCTAGTGTACATCATGTATTCGACTTGGCATACATTAATTAAAGACCTAAGTAAATACGTTGTTAGTTATTTACTCATGCTTTATAAAGGTAATGTAAATGGTTTGTTCACCATTTGCTAATGCTTTCTATACCAGCTCATGTACCATTAACACCTTTTAAACTACTGGTTTGCAACTATATTAACAAGCTGTCTATAAAGTATGATAATGCAGTTATTAAACACCTTATGAATTGTATTATGAATAAAATCCATAATTGTTAACAGTGTTTATTAATGATCAACATAGTGTTTAATAATAAGCTTATTAACTATTTAATAATGTATTGTTAATGTTTCAAAATGTTTTATAAAGGATTAACTAACTATTAGTTAACACTTTGTAAATGCCAAAAAGCGTTGACTTATTATAAAGTGTTACCAAATATTTATTTGAATAGAAGTGCAAAATAAACCAGAATAGCCCCTGGATGCATCTGTAGTTTCATATAAAACTCCTGTTGCATTACAGTAGGCTGCACATAATACTAGCTGTTGCTCCAGAGCTCCACATTCAGTGCATTCAAATGATGCCCACTATCATCTCTCTGCTCGCCTTCCAAAGCAGGCAGGGGATTGAGCAAACCTTTAAAGGAAGACAAATATGGACAGGATAATGCAACAATTGATATTCGCTGCTCAAACAATCTGCCGTAGCAGAGCGAAGATAAAAGGGTTTGAGGTGGTGCCACTGTTTAAACATCCCTCAAGCTTAGAGATGAGCAAGAAAAAGCTTAGGAAAGATTATTGGAATAATTTCTCATCTGTCTTTTATTCAAGTTTATTTTATTCCTTGATTAGAGCTCTGTTGCTGCCGGAGTCTCTTTTGGGTATTGTGTTCAATTCCCTATTTGCATTTCTTTGAGCTTTTCAACTTAGATGTTTGACACCCGAAGCACCTGTTGTGACTGCTGAAAATGAAGAATATACGCTCGTATGTGGTTGTGTTTACTGTGGAGAATATGTGTAATACACACATCTCCTTGTTGTCATTGCCACACAACAAAATGACAGTGGAAGAGGGTCTTAATCAACCCACAAGATAGATTTGTCAGGAGAAAATGTAAAAGATGTGCCCTTTAATTGCATTGAAAATGTCCTAATTATAGTGTTTGTAATGATGTTAAGCCGTGTGCTGGTGTGTCATTCTCCACTATGCAGATTAACAACATGAAGTTATAGCTGACAGACTCTCTGACAGGTCATTTAGGTTAATGCCGGGGTTGGAGGAGGGGGAGGCACGCACCCAATACGTCTTTACCAAAAGAAAGCCTGTGTTTCGTTTGTGGTCTTTTCATTCCAGTTGCTAAAGGACTATTGCGATGGCTGCTGTCATCGCCTGCAGGCCTTTCAAAGGTGTGTAGAAGGCCTCAGCTTGAGATCTTAGGCCGACCTGAACACACTGCAGACCAGACCAGAGACAAGAGGCTGTTCTTTTGCAGTAGTGAGACTGCACTCTGTGTTTAATCACTTGATTCAGATATGTTTATTTGTGCTTACCTGTATGGAATTTGTATCTTCATCGCCTTAGGTTGAAAAACGTTCTTAGTGTTATGGACGAAAAATCCCACAGGTTTTTTCTCAAAGTAAATGTTAAATCAGCCATGTGCATTAGATGCATAAGTCTCCCAGTGGCACTGTGGCTTGTTTTTCTTTGGCACCTCTGTGATTGGGTAGTATGGCTGAAGAGCTTGTGATGCTGCGTAAGCATAAACCACCAGCATCCAAACTAGCTGTCTCTCTCTACCCTGTCTGTCTATATCCCCTGTCTGTCTCTCTCTCCCTAGTCTGTCTCTCTCCCTCTTGCCTTCTCTCTCTCTCTCTCTCTCTCTCTCTCTCTCTCTCTCTCTCTCTCTCTCTCTCTCTCTCTCTCTCTCTCTCTCTCTCTCTCTCTCTCTGTCTCTCTCTCTCTCTCTCTCTCTCTCTCTCTCTCTCTCTGTCTCACTCTCTCTCTCACTCTCTCTCTAACTCTCTCTTGCACTCTGTCTCTATCTGTTTCCACTGTCTTCCCTTTCTGTCCCTCCCTCTCTTTCTTAGTTTGCTCGTGCCTTCCCTGGTTCCTTTGATGTGTAAAACAATGAGAGGGCTAAATTTCATCTGGAACTCAGGGGACTTTGTGCTGAAAGTGCCTTGTGCAGCAGAAACATGTCCTTCGGGCCTGGCAGGGGAGGAAGGGGGACCCTGCCGCAGAGAAGCATCCAGTAGACTAGGGAGCAGAGACACTGTAGTAAACCACCTTCTTCACAGTATCCTCACCACAGACTTTACCAGGAAACACACACACACTGCTTGGTTAATCGACTGTGCACACCCTTGTAATCCACTGAGCTAATCTTTCATTGGCTCCAGATGAAAAGCCAATTGTGGGGTTGCACAAACTGTGGGTGAATCATAAGATCGCTGAGATCATAAGGTGTAGAGAGCAGACAGATCAAGGCAATACGTTGGTGTCGGTGAAGTCAATAAAAAATAAGTGAATATGTAAATATTCTCTCCATCTCTCTCCCTCACCGCCTCTGACTCTTATTTCCATCTTTCTCTCACTAACTCACTCACTCACGCATTCACTCACATATACACAATCAGGCACACACACGCACACACACACCCACACACACACACACACACACCCACACACACACACACACACACACACACACACACACACACACACACAATCATGTAAGGACACATGCAAATGATGAATGCTATCCATTACAGAATATGGAAGAGGAAACGGCTAAATGAGTGCTGTGGGAGGTGAGGCGTGACAGGACTGCTTCTGAAGGCTGCTCGAGCGACTGCAATGTGTGTTGATCCACTCCCACTCAGGTCCACAAGCCATACTTCTCACCGTCAAACTCGCAAACACGCACAGCACAGCACAAACGCTGCACTGGGATCCATCATGCACACACACACACACACTCATAATACAGAGACAATGCATGACATGATCGTTGTACGGTGTTTGGTCATTTATTCTGTGCTTTGAACCTTCCAACTCGTAGAGCATGTTCTGTTTTCGACTTTTTCTCACGTGGATATCACACACGCATGCTCTCCGTTTGGTTAATTCATGCAAATGCATGCCACCTCCATGCCCAGTGCCGTGTTTGAAGACTGACGGACAGTACAGTATATTGATTCTCAGAAATGAGGATGACCCTGCCAAGCAACAATCAGTAAGCAGGACCTTTTATCTATCAACATTCAGCACACTCATTAATGCATATTATTACCGTAAAACCCACCTAAGCTTGTCAATTGAAAGCCCCGTTGAGTTTGTTTATCTGTGTGTGAGGAGAACCAAGGGAGAGTTTACTTAAGGCACTCGGCGTGCCTCCAACGTTTTCCCACTCCTAATGATTTGTTAATTTGTGTGATTACTGCGCGCGGGTGAACAGGTTCCAGAGGTATTCCATCGTTGCTAGGGGAGTGTGTGGAGGACTCCTTAACTCCACTCCCCCATAATGAACTCTGAAGGCTCATTAAGATTCCTGTTGGAGAGGAAGGCCCCCAGTGGCTGGTAGGGGATTGTGATCCAAGGACACTGGACCCTTTTTCCTGGCCCTGATAGATTTTTCTTTAGCTGATAGCCCTTTTCTTTGACCACCTATAATAGGTGGTCAAAGAAAAGTCGAGATCTTCCCCAACAATTGCTGTAATTGCGACATGAGCAGTGCTGGTGTGTCCGTTGTCGACTGACTCCATCATGGAGGCGTTGTAATGGTTCACATGTGTTTTGCATCCTGTAGGTGTGATCTGTCTCACTGGAGGAAGAGCCATGCCGTGTAACCACAGAAACACAGCTCAGGTAAGACGTCCGTCCTTTCACGTCAGACAGCGCTGTTTCTACTTAGGGCTATATCGTGTCAGTATTTGTGTTTGTACACATATGTGTGTGCATGTTTGTATGGTGCTCCAGTATACTGTACTACACGGTTGGGTCTGAGTGGAACATGCTGGCAGTCAAGACAGAGTGGGTGATGGGGCTGAAAGTGGGCCTTACGTTGCTTTGCTCTGGTTTATTTATGCCCCTCAGATGATTCACCAAGACATTTACCAGTGCACTCTGTCTCGTGAAACTCACTTGCCATCATAAAACTGCTTGTCCAGGGTCCACATGGTAAATATTTGAGGTCTTATGCTCCTTCTTAAGAGGTTTCCCCCGAACCAGAGTAGGGTGCATGCCCTCCTGAACCAGCAGATGTGTACCAGACGCCCTGGGTTTTGGCCTATTCCTGATAAATGGATTAAATCCTAATCCTTAACACCGTACAGGGATAGTCAGTAAGCACATTGATTGGTCAAGGGTCTTTTGATCTGCGTTTAAGCATTCTCATCTATTGATTTGGCTATGCACAGAGCTTGCGCTGTAAGATATGGTAAGTAGTGTGGGCTTCTATGTCCAGACCACACTCACTGTCAAATCACAGAGCTGGGTTCATCCACTTGGGCTTTGTGGTCTCTTAGATCCGCTGACTGACTTCAGAAAGCCTGTCTGTCTGAGCCAAACACACACCCTGCTTAGTCAGCATGGGCATAACACACACACACTCACTCACACACACAGACTGCTCTAGTGTCCGACTGACAGACTCCGTCTGAAAGAATGGTGGAGGGAGGCGGGGAGAGTGCGATAGATTAGAGTTGCTGGTGCAGAAAGTAAGGCATGTACTCAAGTAGAGGAGATCCGGGACAAGCGAGAGCAGAGAGAGAGAGAGAGAGGGAGGAGGGGCCGGGAAGGGGCGGTGGATGGTGGGGGGGCAGAGACAGAATTCAGCACAGTGTACCATTAGTTTCAAAGGGCATTTGCGGTCAGTTAGAGCGTGAGGTTGGAGGACAGGGATGTGTGCCAGTGGGAGGGGCAGGGGTTAATGTGAAAGATGTGGCTGCTGCTCAGTGGAGTGGGGCCTTGGGAGAAATCTGTCACAAAATGAAGAGCATTGTATTTGCTATGTAATTGACCCCTTGTAGCGCAGATGTTAGATATTGTTATGTTTCAGCAGCAGAGAGGCTGGTTAAGGGAACTAGTCAGAGGTCAGGATGAGATTATCCAATAGACCAATCAGACAGGGCTGGCTGGTATCGAGGAGGCAGTACATATTCCTGACCACACACACGCACACACACACACACACACACACACACACACACACACACACACAGGACTTGTAGACAAGCCCATGTCCAGGGCTGTATCACTGTGTTTCTGATGCAGCTGTAATCACGACATAGTCGAGGCTCGCCAGTGGCAGCAGTACCTTAATGAGATGTCTGGGTCGGCCTCCTGTTTTATCCTTGTCTCCTTCGCTTCAGGTTTCACATTGGAGTTTTTTTCGTTAGGTAGAGCATCAACAACAGCCTGTGTCTCAGAGGGGCACCACGTGCCGTCTGACAGCTTTCCTTTGTTGCCCGGCCTTTGACTTCCACACTTACAGTTCACCCGGAATTAGCTTCAATCGAGGCAGACTTCGCTGAGGTTGGTAAGGCGTTCTGACATCTCAAATGGGATCACATGGCAGCCCGTGCATGCACCAGCACGCGTATACACATTGACGCGAGGGCACACACGTACAAGGAGGGAGACAAAGAAGTGCACACACACACACACACACAAACATGCGTGGCACAGAGCAATGAAGTGGCCTAGAACAATCACCTTGTGTGTGTTTGGTGTGAAGGTCACCTAGCCTTCTCTTCACATTCTGACCATGCTTAACATAATTCGATTCATCTCCGTTCAGTGTTATTTGGACAGGAGTTGTCCCAATGTCATAGCGACAAGAACATTCTAGTTGAGATATGAATCTCATAAAGGAGAGGAGCTGGAACGTCCGCACAGAGGAGGATTGGTAAATAAGACATGAGGTTGGCTGCTAAGTACGTCACGAAACACTACACCATATGAAATAGTGATCCATGTTACCTGTCATTACCTGTCATTAGGGAGAAGGTAGTAATGTATGTGTGTGTATGGTTGAGGTTGTGTGTTTGTGGTCAGTGTGTGGGTGTATGTATGGCTCTGTGTGTGCGCGTAGAAGTAAAACACTCCCGCGTCCTGTTCTGAGGACGTGTGATTGCCTGTGTGTGTGTGTGTGTGTGCGTGCGTAGTATGTGTTTAGGTGGGAGTGTGCGTAAGTGTGTTTGCGTGTTTCTCCTCTTGTCAGGAGGCCTCAGCGTAACTCCGATAAAGTCAAGGTGCCAGTGACACAGCCGTGTTTGACAGGTCAGAGACTGGAGGTACAGTGTGAGGACCCGGGGGGAACAGGAGATTGTGATAAGGGCCAGGTTGTACTGCAGCTGATCACTCCTCACTCAGCTGTCTGGGGCTCAGCCATCCAGAGGGGTGAGGGTAAGAGCTGTGGAAGATGGACCCAGTCAACAACCTTCAGCTCCAATCTCCATCACTCCCCGCCGCTTGAATGGCGTGTGAGAGGGACGTTTAGAAATACCTTTTGCATACCTCACACATTTACTCGGTCATGCAGACACATACACACGCACGAGCACACCTGCATGCACTGTCAGATTGCTAAATGCTCCAGAGAGAGAGAGAGAGACAGAGAGACAGAGAGGCAAAGACACAGAGACACAGAGACACAGAGACACAGAGACACAGAGACACAGAGACACAGAGACACAGAGAGACAGAGAGACAGAGAGGGGGGGGGAGAGAGGGAGAGATGAAGGGCAGGCGGGTAGAAGAGAGATGAAAGGAGAGAGAGTGATGGGATGGGGGCAGAGAGTTGTTGCCTCCTGCCATGCTTGTTAGTGTGAATGAGCTTGTTTGTATACAGAGAGGCACAGAGAGTGAAGCATAACCTTTCGGAATCAAATAGCATTCAGAAACCCCCTGGGCTGTTACATGGATTCTATGGTCAGTGTTTTCAGGCCTGACAAATCCCTACATGTGTGTCTGTTTATGAGTGCCTCTATTGGGAATCGACCACCATAGATGGATGTGTGCCCCTCAATCCCTCGGTGGCTGAGAAGAATGAAGCTCTTGTTCTTTCCCAGACATCAAAAGTGGCACCAAGAGGGGATGAAATATTTGCTCTGTGTGTACTGCCTGTAGCATTACGGAGCATCATCGCACAATCTGGTCATTTTCTCAACATGGACACTCGGGTCCTTGCACTCATACAGTACTTCAAAGTTGACAAGACACTTTCATCAAGTGCTCCTGCAGAGAGTTAGCTATTGCGGCGTGATGGTCCAATTTCATATGCTTGGTTGGGATTCCATGGGTAGACTGGTGGGATTGAGAAAACTGTATCTTGTGAAGCTATTTATTCTTTGTTAGTTGTGGTGTTTGTTCAAAGTTTGTGCATTACAAAATCAAGCTTTCTAAAACCAATGTAAAAATATATATATTTTTAAGGCAGTGTCTGAAGTTTAATCTAACCATTGTTGATGCAATCGAGAGCAGAAAGAAAATCATTCAGTATTCAGAATCTGGGATTTACAAACTAGCAGGGGCACGAAGAAAGTTCTATCTTTAATGTGCAAGTTGGATCGCAGAGGCCAGTCACCTGTTAAGAAAGTCAACTACTCTCCAAAGTGCTAATGGAGTCTCCTGAGAGCTCCCTGCCCCTGGTCATAAAAGTAATAACCTGTGGTAGCTGTCAAAGAGCTAGCTAGTCGCAACCCCCACCTTAGCAAGGTACTGAAGAGTGACTCTTCAAAAAAAAAAGGAGGAGAGGGGAGAAAACAGAGGAAGAGAACATTTTCATTAGAGGCTGCAGCCTCTGGGAGTCCCAGTCCCAGGTCTGGCTTGGCATCCAGGTCCCCATGTGTTCCAATTATCAGACTCCGCCAGTCATGCCTGTGATCAACCCACCGCCAAGACAGCTTATTAACGCCTGTCCTCACATTGTCCCAGACCACTGGGTCAGATTAGAGAGAGGTGATCACCCAGTCAATCATGCTGCTTCATACATATCTAGTTGAGTTGGGTTGAGCTCTGGTTTGTGTAGCGGTGTAGGGTAAAACACAGCACACAAAAAACAACAACATAGAGTAAAAAGAAGAGGTGGAGTTGTGTCACTGGGAGTTACATCATAGAGATTGGGGGGAGGTTACGTGGAAAAAGAAACAATTGTATTGCCTCTTCACTTTTCACTTTGATTTTTTTTTTCTTCATACTTCTACTGAGAGCTCTCACCCTGGTCTCATGTCCAATGATGACAGATTGCATGTACTGCACATTCCCCCTGCTGGTGGTTTACGCAAAGAAAACGGTTTATTAAAGAATCAAACTGGGTGCTGTATGTTTTAATGAACACATCATAATAGTTCTCAAAGCTCATTGTTGATTCTGTGGTGTTTGCAGGTGTACTGTTTAGTCAGCAGTCTTCACATTTCCGGGCCCTGTTAGTTGAAGGCCTGTGTAGCGTCAGGCCTTTGTCTGACATTAATTAATATCCACTTCTACCTCTCTCAGGACTCTTTAACTTGTTCCCCAAATTATGTATTCGTTTAATTAACAATGTAATTTCAAAATGGATTTAAAATGTAACCAGGCTGATGAAGAGGCATCACCTCCTTTGTTTTTGAATTGCTATTGGGTAATACCTCTCTCTTTCTATCGCTTCTTCTTTCCTCCTTCCCTTTCTCTCTCTTACTCACTCTCTCCATCTATCTCTGTCTTTCACTTTTGACCTTTTAATATCATAGCAGCAGTTGGTGCCAAACTCTGAGCAGCAATGGAATCTTTTTTAGCTTAACCTACCATGCGCATTTACATTTGTTCAAAACCATTTTCCCTTTTCTCACAAGGCACTATCGGAGGGTAGTTAGTGGTGTGGACTGATGGGGAACAGTTCTTGGCACACCACAAGATCGAAGATACTGACACAATTCAAACATGACATGTCCATAGTAATAGCTTTAGCAGATCATTTCAATTCTGATAATGCGAACATCACAAATGCTAACCAACACTAGTTGTGTGTAGACTCAGAAATCAATGGAACTCTATAGTCCCTGTGGGATGCAGAGAAAAAACAAAAGCCTGATGCAGAGAAGTGCACACTTATAAATATATATCTGTGTGTTTGTGTATGGGTGTGTGTGTCTTGCAACTTGCTCTGTGTTGCAGCTGAAAGGTTAGCTCATACTACAAATTGGGGCCATTTGAATCCACCTTTAGTCAATTCAGCCATTCAAAAACAAACCATGCACTTCCTCTGCTTCTCATAGAAAAATAAAAATTGATCCGATTTTTCAATATTCCATAGTATTTTTTCGTATTGCCTTCATGAAGTGCCATTAAAATGACAAGCTTACTTCCCAATAATAATTTTTTTTCCAAACCAATTTACATTTATATTCCTTTCAGTTGTTTCTATTGACACTCATCAAAGCAGACTCATCTGTTACGAAGCATAATTCAACTTAAAAAAACAACACTGAGCTCCAAAAAGTCAGCAGTGAGGTAGTTCATCATGGTAAATAGCACACCACTGAAGCTGCCTAGCACTATATCTTCAGCACCATGGACAGTTCCACCATTGCCTTGCGCTACATAATCTACACAGCCACATTTTCCAGCACCATAGACAGCTCCCTCAGTTTGTGTGTGTGTGTGTGTGCGTGTGGTTGTGTGTGCGAATGTCCAACAAACCTTTTTACAGTTTTTATCCATATATGTGAAACACATTGACGAATGTGCAAACACACAATACTGTGTTTGACGACATAGGAAGGCGTGACGCATTCACACCTTTGCTTGGATATAGATTTTGCTGCTTGTCAGAGAAAGCAAGCTGTGTTCCAGTGTAATATCTTGTTTACTGTTTATTCAAAAGAGAGTGAGAGAAAATACTTGAAAAAAATGAAGATTGAGACCTTGTGTTAATATATCAATTATTTTTTCTAGCAATATATTTCAAAGTAAATTAAATTGAACAAGCTGTTCCGAAACAACAAAATATGATGTGTTTTGTTCTTTCAGATAACCATCGTAGAAAATGGTTTTCAACTGTGCGCCTAGATTTGAGTTCTCAGATGTTTAGCGGCTGGCCATATGTGTGTGTGTTCCTTGGGGGTGGCCCGGCCTGCAGGGATCTCCCACTAAGAGAATTTCAGGGCTGAATGGCTCAGCACATGGAATAGTCCTCGGAAATTATGCTTCAACAAGAGGAATCGTTCAATTTGTCCGACGCAGAAAACAATATTCAAGATGAAATGTATGTTTTTTCACTGCCTGTATCTTCTCACTCATTCTCTTTTCCCTCTTTTTCTGCCTGAAGAGTCAGCTGGACTCGTGGGAGCTGATTGGTGGAGTGTGGCATGTATTGGCTTGACTGTATGCTGTGTAACCTTATGGATGTGCAGACATGTTGGAGACGAAGAGTGCTATTAATTCTCCTCTCATGTTAGCCGGAGCCCTTCCTTTCTCTAGGAACGGGCCTCTGAATCATTTATTGTGTGATTGATTTTGGGAGAGATGGGAGAAGCGCGGGCTAGCGAGCTAATTCTCAAATCAGTAGGGAGAGTCGTCAGCGCTTGAACTTCCCTTCCATAACATCAGTGCTGCCTAACACATACGTGATTCCTACACGGCTGAAATAAGCCGAGAATGCGTCCTGTGATTAATACTGCAGATGGCATACAACCAATTACCCCTGCGGTATTTATCCCAGTCTTGAACACATCCAATCGTAATTGGGAAACATCAAGTGAGACTTGCACATTTTAATGACCTGAAAGCAATTTTATGGGTCGGCAAGATGCAATAAAACAACAGTCTCCCAAAAACACGAGCGTCACTACCGATCCATAGCCTCTACAGATGTGAGAAAGAAAGTCATTTATGGAGAGTAATTAGACAATTACCGACAGCGACTGTAGGAAGTTGGGCAGATTCACTTTGTGGACCTTGAAGGAAATGTCTGACAACACTTTATTAATGAAACATAACTAATATAAATTATCGTCTCACAAATGTTCGGCATGCTTTGTGATTGAACCCTTCAATTGAAGACAGCCAAGTCTTGACAAAGCATTAATTAGACTTAATGCTTTTTTTCTCTTTGCACTTGACCAATGTAAACAGCAAGTACATTTAATGAGTTGAACTTGATCCCACTTGATCCCCACTTGATCTTGGGACAATTGCTTTGGAGCATTACAGCTGCTGCAGAATAGCATAGAATTATCCATCTGAGATGCAGACAAGATTACAGAGTGGACATTTCTCTCTCTCTCTCTCTCTCTCTCTCTCTCTCTCTCTCTCTCTCTCTCTCCCTCCCTCCCTCCCTCCCTCCCTCCCTCCCTCCCTCCCTCCCTCCCTCCCTCCCTCCCTCCCTCCCTCCCTCCCTCCCTCCCTCCCTCCCTCCATCCCTCCCTCCATCCATCCCTCCCTCCCTCCCTCCCTCCCTCCATATATATATATACGTATATATATATATATATATATATATATCTTTCTCTTTCTTTGTCTCCCTCTCATTGTCTCTCTGTTTCGTTTTCTTGCTCTCGAACACATACTCAACAACACACCCACACACGTCAGTTTCAAAGGATTCCATTGTGTCCGTTTGAATACTTATTATGAAAGGTTTATTGCCGTCACTGCTCCTATAAGAAGACGTTAATACTCTTCCCTGGAGGAACATACAGGTAATCATCCTCCGAGTGGAGATTGTGCACTCCTGCATGACCTCTGATCTGCTTTCCCTGCACAAAGACAGGAGACAAGAGGAGGGAAGAATTAGCACACTGACAGGCCTGATTATTAGCGAGCTTTCACTCAAAGCCTGCTTGATATCAAAAACAAGGCAGGCCAAGTGGAGGTTTTGATGACTTAGCCTGGATTAGCATTTGTGCTGAGGGAAAGCAGCCGAATGCCAATTAGACTGCTGTTTCCTTTGTTGAGTTTTGGCATAGAAATGTTGAGCAATTGGAAAAAATTGGCTCAGTTGACACCCAAACTGTCCAGTTGGAGCACATACTGGGTTTGCTAGAGAATGTTTGGAACAAAGTACAAGATCATTGGAATCTCAAATAAGTATTGTCTCCCCCAGTGCTGACGCAAGTCTGAATTAACTGATATCTGACAATAGTGGCTTTTTTGACTGACTAATTTTGCAGCAGAAGTATGGCATTGGACTAGCCATGGCAGCCTCTACAGTCACAGTAAACGTGTCATTATCCGTCATTTTGATGGCTAAACGTTTTAGAGTGTTAAATGGGACGGTAGTATTTTGTGCGTGAATAAGCCTCCTGTACTGTAAATCTTGGATGCAGTAGGCCTTTTGCACAAGGAGCTCGCCGACCCTATACCACACTATGATCAGAAATGAAGAGGCAACCGTAGTCTGCCAATGCTACGATTAACAGTAGATGGCTCCATTCATATTAAACCTTTTCTTCTATTATATCGTTTATATTTCAGAATTATTTTCAGAAATAAACGCAGTTTATAATTGGCAATTTGTCAAAATGCGTTTCAGACAGTAATCTATACCTTACTCTTTCCAACCCGCCTATTTTTCTGCCCGTGGCTGTGCCCGCCTCAGACAGGTGCTTTTCCAAATTCGTGCCACAGAGAAGAGTTAGAAGGAGGGGTCAGCGTGGAGATTTACCCGGCTTCAACTCTACTGCCCAGTGTAATAAGATTACCCCTCCAAACGTCACAAACAGTTATCTCGACTGGGGGGTGGGGCGGACCTGAGAGAGAAATGAAAGTTGCGCTTTACTGTACGCGCAATGGTCCATCGTTGCTTCTTGCTGTAAAACGGCTCCATAGGTAACTAGTCAAGTGTTTTTTTAGACTACACGGGTGTACATCTACTGTGACTATATTTCTCCTCTCCACCTCGACAGAATTTGCTATAGTGGCAGGGGGCGGTCGAGGGCTGATGTGCATGTGTGAATATGCTCTAGAGCCTCAGTGCCAGTCGGTGTCCGTGGCGTCTGGGGCAGTCCGAGTAGGATTTGTGTGCTTTTGGAGTCAATATGGTAAGACTTTTTTTTATGCCCCTTCACATCACTGCATCTTAGAATGGTATACTGAGATGGGCTTATTACCATTTGTAAAAATTGAATCTATAAATGTTAAATGAACTATTCTGCCCAGTTCCTATGAACTGATGTACAGTAGGCACTCTTAATATTGTGGGTTGCCATCCCATCATATAATAATAATACTAATAACATAATGAAACGTATAATTGCCTATACATCGTACACCCGTGCAGTAACTAGTATACCGTGGCATAATTAAGATTTTCCATAAGAAGTACGTTTATTTCCACGTCCAAGTTCAACTCTGTCCAGATAACCCGCTGATAATATCTTGAAAGTGAAGTTCTAAAACACACTGGATTAGGCAAGGGATATAGCCAATTAGCAAATGTGTTGTACTGTAAACTGCAGCTGCTCACTGATAAAATAAAATCTCGCTGAAATTAGATCTCGCTGAAATTAACATCCACATGCCATTGTCCTCTGTTTACTGATTTAACTGTAAACTCTAGATATCAGCCCAAATTGGTTGTTTTTAGGTCCTGATAAACGCATGCAGCGCACGATTGTGCGCATAAAAGGTCTCCTATGAGGATTTCTAAACCCAGTGATCTGAACAGACTTTTAGCAGCTACATTCCGTGAATGAAGGCTTTCAGGCGTTCTCAACCAGAATATGATGGACCGGTGTACACACTTTGACAAATATATCTTGGATGTTTAAGTGCGCGCATTTGCTTTTGAAGCTCAAATTGATTTGTGATCAATGATTTGTCTATTTATAGTACGATGTTTTTTTCGTACTATAAATCGTAGCTAACTTGTATGCATATGCCAGCCAGTGTTTATTTTTGCTTGTCACTGTTTTATTGATATCAGAAAAGACTAGCTTGACTAATGTCTGATCGCCCCCCCTGCTGTTTAGTATAGTATATGTTGGCCATGTGCGTAATATTTCCTGATCAAGGCAGATGTTGAGTTGGTTTTGCACGCCCTCTGCACGCATCATTTCATATATCTACAGTATGTTGCACCACTAGCCTACACAAGACCTACCTTTCATTACAACATAGCCATGCTATGAGACTTGTTTTGACACACAAGGATACTTCAAAAGTCACCCCTGGATGGGACAGATAACCTATTGGTCGAATGACAGGCCGTGATTTGATCCCCTCTGGTTTGCTCTATGCCTTGTACACGGGTAGAGGAGCCTGCTCCACCTGGGGATCCAGACGATTGATGCCGGCTCTTTAATACATGATGCATGTGGACAGCTCCACTAGCAATCTATCTTGAGGAAGAGAGAAGGCCTAAAACATAAAGAGTTCAGGAATTTGTAAGTTGCACCAAAGAGGTTATAAAGTACTGTGATAGCTGAGGAAAACCACATGGTGTAAATTTGTCGTTTTGCTTCTTGCTCTCATAAAGTGCTTTCTTATCATGCAGATATATGCCAGGTATTGCTCTGCAAGGGTGTAACATGGGCAAATTACCGAATGAAAACACAGCTGATTTGTGGATGCCGTCTCAGTGCAATTATCGCCAAGTATCGGATGTCTCATCCCTTTACGGCTAAAACTGCACTGAACCATACACTGCTTTTCAGTTTACAGCTTATTGTGTTCTGATTGTCCTAGGTGAATAGCTTGTGCTTGTTATTCATGGCCTTTTCATCATAATGGGTGACACTGGGGAGGTGTGTGTGATAAAACACTAATTAAACAGGGCTACAACCCTCCCATGACTGACTAATGATCCTGCCCACTCTGTCACTGCACCACCAGGAGCTCAGCGGAGCGATGACAAGTTTGAGAGCGTTCTTTGCTTTGAATGGACAGGGAAATCAAGCCAAACTGTTTGATAAGTCCCACGGATCTGTTTGTTTTAAGTCCAGGCTTAGGGTATTGCTTCAGAGAAAATGTCAAAGTCAATTTGAATGGGCTTGTTGTGATGTTGCCTTATGCGTTGATGTTTGGGGTTTGTTAAGCTGTTTTGATACCTGCGGCGGTAGTCAAGTCTTTGCTCGATCTATGTTTGATGTTAGTTGGGGTTAATAAGCATGAGGGCATGAGAGTCAGAATTTGTTTTTCATGCAAAGAACAGACACCATGGGGTCACGTAAACAATCTTATGGAACTCCTCTGCTGCACATAACTTTAGGCATGTGAGTCCTGCCACCGTACTGGCTCTTAGCGCAGACCGTACACTGGGGCCAGTAAAAGTTGGCATGTCATCGAGCTTTCCAAAATGAGACTGTGTGTCAAGTGGAAGAGAGCATTGAGAATATTGACAAGCCTCCTCCACAGTAGACAACTTATCAGCCTGCATTCATATGCACAGTGGACACCTTGGGGAAGCCATTTCAACATTTGATAAGCGACTCAGGGGGTGTTGCGATTCCTGAAATGAATTCAGTCCATCTGGATAGGATGGAGTGATGAATAGTTGACAGGAGAAGTGGTGATATCTCCCCTCCTCTGAATCTGTTGGATCAGGTTTGTACATTTTTCCAAATGTTGTCATGGTATACTAACATTGGTGAGACTGCGAGAGTTAGAGGAATGAATGTCTTACAAATGACCATTCTTGGTGTGTGTGAAATAGGGCTACGGTATGCTGAGGGATAGAGAGAGGGGGGTGAAGGGGTCCCACAACGTGGACAAGAGGCATGGGGCAGCTGGCATGTAGAGGGGGTAGTATTTGGTGACATGGCGAGGACCAGTAGGCTGCAGGATATGGATAACTAGGCATAAACCTAATGGATTTCCAGAGGTTTTTGGAGAGACTTGGCTGTGAGCTCTGGTCCCTGTCTGCTTGCCTGCATGCTTGTCTGCCTGCCTGCCAGCCTGCTGGCCTATATCCCCCTCCCTCCCTCCCTCCCCCCCCCCCCCCCCGACTCTCTGTCTGTCAGGGGGACTGATCTTTCCAGTCAAGATCAGGAAAGGAGTAAGAGGTGTGGTATTAATAATTCACTGCCATGGAAACGCTACCCCCAGGACGTGGCACCATGCCTGTTCATCTCAGGTTGTCTTGTCTTAGTCATTCAAGGGTCAGATACTTTATCAAGAGAGATACGGTCAGACACTGGATGAACAGGTGGGATTGCGAAGTCTGGTGAGGGTTAATTTAACATCAACATAAAGTTAATGCCGCTTGAAAGCAACCTCCAGCAAATACAATCAGGAGTCGTATGGGAAATATTTCACAAGTCATTAAAACAATGATTGCTCTGCTCCATAGTACTACATACTGTGATCATTAATTGAGAGCCGGGTTGTGGGTAGGGTGGCTTACCACAGTAGGCTGAATTACCAGTTGGTTTGAGTAGCTAAAATGGTACTCTCCAGAGATATTGCCCTCTCTCTACACATGAAGGCATTTAGTGAAATTAATATTGTTCATTGCCAAATCACCACTTAATTAGGTGTCATATATTTTCAATTAACTTGTTTTTGAACAGTTTGTTCCTGCAGTCAAATTTACCTACCAATGCTGTCAGTTTTGTGGCATTATATACATCTTGGCATCAGTTTCTTTTCTGAACTTCACTGCCCTTTATGTCTGAAGGTGGAACTAACACAACCTTGTGTGTTGGTGGGTAAGACCAGAAATCTCCTGGCAGTAGCTTGAGGCCTCATTGCTGCACATTCAAAAACTCTATATGAACTGTCTTGGCTTCGACTCTCCTTTAATGCTGTTTTATAGAGCAATTAAACGCCTATCTGTGTAACTTGGTGTGTGAATCATCTCTAGATTGGGGTTTGAAAGTTTGAATATATTCGATTTTTCTGTATAATAGAAAGACATGGTTTCTTCAATTTATGCTTACTGGGTTGGAGCGCTGACTGTTCTCTTTGAATGCTAGTCTCCTTCTTTGTCAATCTGACTAAATCAATTGAGTGATCACAGGTCCTTTCTTCTTCAATATCCCCTTCAGAACTGGAATCATGAAGCAAGGGCTTTGTCCGCTTTTGGCATTGACTAATCTCTGTGCGCAAGATGAATAGTTGAACCACTTTAGAGAAAATTGATCACATCTGCTAAAGATCATACAACTTTTCCTTGTGCAGTAACACCCACACACATACAGTATGCACAGACACGCCGACTATATTATTTGGTTTTCAGTAGGCGGCTTTACAAGGCACAAGAGGTTAAATAATCACTAACACAAAGTTCCTGGATGGAGGAGAGGTCCTGACTGCTGGACGGCTATGAAGTATCAAAATGTAAATGGATGGAGGTCAAAAATTGACGTTTATTTCCTGCTTCCAGCACATGATGTGCATGTGGTTTGTCTTGGCTGTTGAGGGATTACATTTTACATTACATTTACATTTAGTCATTTAGCAGACGCTCTTATCCAGAGCGACTTACAGTAAGTACAGGGACATTCCCCCGAGGCAAGTAGGGTGAAGTGACTTGCCCAAGGACACAACGTCATTTGGCACGGCCGGGAATCGAACCAGCGACCTTCTGATTACTTGCCCGATTCTTTAACCGCTCAGCCACCTGACTCACCCGGATTACTTTGGCATGGTTTGCAAATGGAATGCTACTCCCTTTCTATCACAAATGGTTGTGGATTTCCTCAGATGCTCACCATGAGAAGGTCGTTGGGGGTTTGAAGCATCTGCACAGAGAGTAAGAGGTAAGTGAATGTCAAAAGTATCATTCATGAAAACGGATCTCCGAGGGACCTTTTGAAGTGCGGATGGCTCCTTTTGAAAAGCCGGGACTGCAGAAACTCAATGTATAAGCGTGTGAGATTGAAGATTGAAGGGTGGCGATTTCTGACTGTGATGGAGATAGAAAGGGTTGCTGGTGGAAAGGCAGCCGTTCTGTACAAGATCCCTTTCAGGAAAAGTCAGCGTCAGGTTTTCTCAGTATTTGAGATGTTTAATCTATTTGAGGTTGCATCTATTTTAATGATGGAACGACCAAGCTCATGGGTGAGATTGTCAACCATGTTTACTATGCTGAAGTGATTTTTGGAGGCAGATGCTATACATGATGCTATACATGATGCATGATGTTATACAACCACTCAGCAATGAGTGACACCATTTTTTAAAGAACACTGACACATGGATACAATACAGTATAGATGTTTTTAAACGTTTTTTAATCCAGAAAAAAACATTAATGGACCTATTAAAAAGCATTTGCGTCAGATTCTTAACAGACAGTAGATAGCAATGTGTTGACCTATCCTACAGTATAGATCACATTGCATCTTTACTAGTTGCCTAATTAGCATGGTGCCAATAGTCCCCTGTAGGAGCTGCACACTAAGCCAACTCTTGACCTTGGCAAAAAGCTCATTGGATAATCTTAGTACCTATTTTATAATCTCAGTTTAGTCCACAATTCCAAACATTCCTGCTAAAGTACGTAGAGATTTAAGAGTCAAACACATGCTAGAACTAGGGACCACCCTGTCCCCCCTCTGACTGCACAACCCGTGGAAGGGAAAAGATTTAGTCGAGGATATCTCCCCAGAAGTCAAAAGTTATGTGTCTGGTGTATCAGATGTTGGTGTTTAAATCCAAGTGCTAGATCCAGACATTGTTGTTAAACGGTGTGCCTTGTGACATGGATACCACGGCACTGGGTTGTGAAGCAGCCGACCGGTGCTGGGACGCGAGCAGGCAGGCGAGCGGTTGGGAGCCACACAGGTTTGAGCGCTGTGGGGTTTAGAGACCCAGAGAATGGTCATGAGGTCACTCAGACAGGCAGCCAGATTAGAAAGCGCTCAGATCTGCAGCTCCGAGTGAATAGATGAAAGGTTCAGATTGCTACAGGGCTCCGTTTGTACGATGCTACCGGAGCTGTAGGCTTACAGCCTACTGGAGATCTGCTTACTCCACAATACGGTCTTCCTCTATAGCGCTTATTACTATAGTCAGACTGTTCCAATAGAGCATGAACGTTTTTTTATTCGTGAACATTATAATCGCTGTTTATATCTCACACTTCCTTTTTCTTGCCGATGTAGTAGAGAAAGCTTTCTAAGGTGTGACATTTGGTATACACTGCCGTGTCTGTCAAGGCTGGAGAGTGACAACAAACCAGGATGCCGTTGGCCTCTAGAATATGATATGTTCCATGTTACAGCCTATCAGAGTAGAGCAGTGACGCAGGGGCCAGGCTCTCCCCACACACTCATAACAAGGTACAGTACATTCTCTTCCTCGCTAACGCCACCAAATGAAAACACAGCACACAAACAGAGAGGACAGAGGGCTCTACTTGCTTCATCCATTCGTGCAATTTCAATAATCACGAGAGCACTTGAGACCCATGTTAAAGCCTCCATCTGTGGTGATGAGGACTGAAAAAGCGTGTAATGGTGTTTATTCTGTTGGCTAGTTGGATCTCTCTTCCATACTGAACCATACAGGTAGAGGACTCTACCTGTATCCACATCGACCATCACCATCTGCACCACAAAGCTCAGCAGTCTGTATGGCCCAGTTCCTATGTAGTAACGACAACCAGTGAGTGAACTGACATGATTAGTCTAATCATATTAATAGATGCTTAGAGACAATGATTCATGTCTTTGCCAATGTGCATTCAGGGTTACTCGGTCTTCAGTGTTGCTGTTGGGCCTCATTTAAACACACAAGCAATCCATTAATGGAACAATTAGTTCATTGGGATAGTATTTGGCAATTGGTGATCACAAGCTGTCCAGGTAAACAGAGAGGGCCAGCCAGATTGGCTGCCACAGCTGCTGCTAGCCTAGCTATGGGCATAATACACCCCTGGTGTGTCTTTGAATATGTGTGTAGATGCATGTGTTTGTGCACACTTGTGTGTGTGTGTGGCAAGCATTATCTTCAGACTTTTTGGCCATGTGCAGCCACAGTTTGTTAGCCAGGACTAATCACTCGAGTCATTATGGAACGCTGGGCCTCCTTGCGACGACTGATTATATCTCACAGTTGGTAATGAATAGCTGTGCTCTCTGCTGGTACACCTCACACACGCGGATACACACTTCACACACTCACACAAGTACATTGTTTTCCTCAGACCTTGGTCAGCTCCTGTCTCCAGGTGACGGCAAAACCGAGACTGAGCTGAATCGTTCACCTGTTTTTCGATGACGTACCCGGGGTGTGTGAGGTGAGTCGACTCGTTTTCGCGGCACGTTGAGGGAGTTGCATTTCAGGTTACACCAGGCTGCCAATGGGGTGTATGCGGGGGGGTTGGATTACTGAGGCATGCCGATTACCACAAGACTGTCACCTGGCAGGAAAGACCAGCAATAGATACCCACGTGGAGGCCTCCTAAGGAGAGACATGGAGCTAATACCCTCAGTAGTCACACACACACACACACACACATAAGTAAAGTGTGCTTGCAGCCATCCCAGCTGTCCATAGTCTCCTGCTGTGTACTGATATCTACTGCCTATCGACTGAGGTCGTCACTGATGCTGCTGCTGTCTGAAACTCCTGTGTTTCCCAAGACTCAATTGTTGTCTTTTGAAAACTGGAGACGCCAGAAGACCTCCATTGCCATAGGTTGTCTACAGTCACTTGACTATTATGACGCTCTGCAGCAGTGGCCAGCTAGCTAGTGGTACAGATCTTGCCACAAAAAGTTGAATATTTCATAAACCTACCACAAAACAAAGACACATTTTGACAACCTTCATGTCAGCATTGGCCAATAACTGTGGGAAGAGTAGCGGTGGCTAAAATAATAACATGTGAGTGAACAGTTAGTGTGCCTGGCTGTTAGCAAGCACACTAATGATCCATAACTGTCAGTGACAGACCATTGGAGACTCTGTTTGTCTGGTAACAGGGAACAATTTAAGCATTATGAAGATGACTCATGCCCCTGTATACAGGCTGTATTCCATATGGATGTAGTGACATGCATATTACAAGCTAAGGCCATTCTAACTTGCAAACAAGTTGTACAAATCTCTACGCACGCTGATGAAACAAATACCCCTGATGTCGCTACCTGTTGGCATATTCCTGCCTAATTACAAAACAATGAAACAAGGTTTGCCGAAAGGCTGATCTATGTCTCCGTGTGTCGTTGCCTCAAACACATTTTATGACCCGTGCGTTTGTGCCTGATTTACACAGCTTTGTGTTTCACTAACTCACTCGATCAGACTGATGACACAGAACTTTGCTGGAGATCAGTCACTGTACCGCGGGGAGGTGCTACTCTTTATGTCACCCTGTGTTGTTCTGAATCTGATGACTTTGCAGTTCTCATCAGGCTGTCTGAGCGACGAGCACAATGGGAGGAAAAGGAGACAGGCACCCTCTCGGTGAGACATGACTACACTGTCTTAGGGGCAAGTGCCACAGGAAACGAGTCGTTTCACCATGGAACTGAGGTCAGACCGGGAGGAGAAACCCCAGTTGGTTCGGAGATCTTCTCTGATCCTTTGTGTCACCGTGTCGAGGGATTAACAAAAACAAAACATGCGACAAACCCATCAGCTCCAGCGCCAGCCTCCCTTTAGACAGTCTACGACCATGTTCCTCCTCCACGCTTCCTCTGCTGCGGTTTCACCGGGCAGCCTGTCCTATTCGTGCTCGAGCATGACGGACTGTTTTCGTCTTATGTAAATTAGATTACGCCACTGCTCTCTAAGGCCAAGTAGTCCCATGTGTTCTGCAACACTGACGAACTGCACTGCTGTGTAATACCCGTCTGCATTCGAATGACCCAGTGCCGGGGAAATCCTCTACTGAGCACACTCCAAGATGTGGTCGGTGACACGACCGACACCACAGCATGGTTATTCCCTTCCTGCTGAGTGGTCAGCCATCCACAATATGGTTTACCTATACGAATCACTTAGGCAAATCTGCCGTACATCCAGCCCTTATGCAACAGAGTGTTGTATCACTTTAGCTGGCATACAGTCTCTGCTTTGCGCTTCATCTCCTTAAGGGTGATAGATGGTCCAAGGTGTTCCTCGTTATTGAATGAGGATGAAGAGAAGTTTAAAGTCGCTAGCTGGCAGATGGAAGTTTTAGATGTGATTATTCAGGTACAGTCACTGGTTAGATCACCTCTTCACACCGTTCATGTTTAATGGAAAGATGTCATTTGCTTTTATCAAGACGTTCCCGACTGCCGGCCGACTCCAAAAGGAGGAAGGGAGGGGAGCGGGGGTGGGGGGGGGGGGGTCGTGCAAGGCGCAGCGGAGGAAACGAAGCTGCCTGATGAAAGGCCAGCCAAACGGCAGAGAAGCCGGTCCTGCTTTTTTTCATATATATATTTATTATTTTTTTCTTCAACAGGAGAGAGTAGACCTCTCCTGCTCTCGTCGGATAAAGCGCAGCCTCGTAAGACTCTGTGTAATCCATAACTGTGATTGCATCCACCCCTCCCTCTCTTCCCCCCTTTCACGTCCAACAATATCCATTCACTTCTGGTCCTGACACCCCCCCCCCCCCCCCCCCCCGCCCCTCCGTGCAGCTGTCGGATCTCTCTGCTATTCTGTGGTTCCACTGCTATATCACAAGCACACAAATGCCCTGAAAGAGATACAGATACTAACATGTTCATCCACAACCAAGAATTCTGCTTGAAGTTGAGCTAGATTAATGGAGCTCGTTATTCAGCGTTTTCCAAATAACCGAAGGCAAAGCGAGACTTGGACCCAAACACCAAATAATTGATTCACACTTGCAGTAATTTTCGAGTTTTGGCTTGAAACACAATTTTTGTTTATGTGGTGATAAAAAAATTGAGACAAGAAGTGTTGTTGATTAAATCTGTCACCCGGGGTACATTCCTAGACAGTTTAATGATATCCAAAAGAACAATTATGGGTATTTATTAGATAAGAAACAGACATCAACAAGAAAAAGGGCCTGCTTCATTACGGTGGCCTGGTCGTCTTGCTTGGTCATGAGGATCATTTCATACAAGAAGGGCGAAGGGTGTTTTGTTTAGCCCTCTTAAGAGAGATAGGTGTATATTTGTGGGGAAATGAAAACGTCTTCAAAGGGAGCATCACTGGGAGGTGGAGAGATGAAGAGAAGGGTGAAGTGGGGATGTGACCCCTCCAAAACAACCCTGTGGTGACATGGGATAAGAACAGAACAAAGGTTGGCTTTTCTCTCCTCAAAGACAGCTGGTGAAGTCTATTTGTCATGTCCCGATGCTTATTTGTTTGGATGAATGCCTGCACGTGAGGCCCGGATTTGAACTATATCGGTATATGTGTGTATCATCCCTGTGAAGAGGGCTGTGAATTTGACTAATATAGATTCTGTCCAACGTGCTTGATATGGTTCAGCTGGTGCGCATGGCCTCTGGTCCTGCCACACAGAAGGCCAGCTGCAGCTGGAAGGTAACAGCGCCAACTCCTCTCAGACAGAAGCTAGAAGTCTTCAGTTCTCCAGTCTTCCTTGAAAATAAGATGTGTTTCCCACTGCGCTTTACAACCTCGTACAAACCCTAATGTACAAACGCATACGGTGGTTGTACTCTCATTGTGTTGTTCTGTCTAGGATTGGGATTGATGCCTTTTAAAGAGACCTAGTATCTACTCTCAAAAACAACGGTGTTGGTTTGCCTGTGTGTGTGTGAATGTGTAGGTCTCTACACGTGGTTTTCGTATATGTTTCAGTGCATATAAGCAACATTGAAGCTGAAGAGTAACCCAAGCCTGTTAACTGTGGTCTCTCCCTCTCTCTCTCTCTCTCTCTCTCTCTCTCTCTCTCTCTCTCTCTCTCTCTCTCTCTCTCTCTCTCTCTCTCTCTCTCTCTCTCTCTCTCTCTCTCTCTCTATATATATATATATATATATATATATATATATATATATATATATATATATTTCTTTCTCTCTTACTTTCTCTATTTTCTTCTCTCTGTCTCTCTCTCCCAGGCGGGCAGGCAGTAAGGCTTGACAGAAGATGCGACGGGGGTGGTGTCTCTTCAGATGGCTGGGGACAGGCATGGCCATCCTGTGGCTGCTCTCCTGCAGCCTGGGGCAGAATACCGAAGGTACATTCAAACACTGGACTTAAATGTGACCGAAATGTCAATATTGAAATTCAAACTTTTCCAAATGTTATCCTGTAACTGTAACTCGTCTTGGGATGTAGTGAGGTCATTAGCCATTTCTCGGAGAACATTTGAGGGTTTTCCGATGTTCTTCTGCATGTTCTGTACTGTGTTCCTGGGTCTTTACCTGAGGGGTTAAAGCTAAGGGTCATATTAATTGTATTTCTTGATAACAGTCCATGGAGTCTATAGAGCTGTGATAGATGGGTAAGGGTTGATGCAGAAGTTGTAGCCCTGCCAAGCATTTATAACCGTTCCAATTGGAAGGTCAAGGGGAATCAATTTCATTTAATCCACAGGGGAAGATAGCAATAATGTCTTTCTCGCATGGGCATTAGAGATACTCTGGATGATGTTAAAGCGTGTAGCACTTACAGTAAAGCCCCCCACTCACCAAGAAACCTACCACCCACATTGCATATTACCACTGCAAGGCCATTATGAGTTCATACATCCAGATCATCCAGACATCTAGATGAATTGTCCTACTAAGAGGATTCACCCTGTAGTTTTATGTAAAAGTACTGAAAGTACCAAGGGAATCCTGGTACTCCCAGCAGTGGGTCTTAATCTTCTGTCTCATGTTAGTAAAAAGTTAGTACATAGAGAGCGCTGAGGTCCTAGTCAACCGGGCTGTGTCCAGTACTGGCTACGTGACAGGACTGGGTCTCGCTGTATTACTGTACACTTTTTGATATGGTTTCATGTGCGTGGTTTGGTATCATGGAAACGTCGCTTCTTTTCCCTGTCTCCCTCATGCCTGCATACAGTATTTCTTTTGATTGGTTGATTTTCAGACTATTACACTGCAGCGTGGGTTAACAGGAAGATGGCTTGGTTGTCGACATGGTTTCAGATCAGGGAATGTCTCCGAATGAAAGTTGGCGTGGCGGCGTAGTCATTGTTGTTATTGTAGCTCTAAATAAAGACCATGAGGTGTTGAGTGATCTCCTGAAGGTGAAAATGGTGCATTGTGGGTGAAAGGCTTCTTCGGGATCCACTCTGTGTCTGCTGCTCTCAGCATATGAACAGATATGTGTGTTCATGTTGAGTGAGAAAACCACTGACTGAAAAGCACAGGGTTCCAATGTCTTAGCTGAACATAGACATTTTTCCACTACCGCTTTGGATGTCCCAGTATGGCTTACCTTGGAGAACCTCAGTTTAGGTGTGAAGCTTTTAAAGCCTCTATATTTTCAGAGCTTTATAGGGTGGGGGTGGGGGGGTTGGCTGGCATACAAACCAGCTTGTTAATTAGGTTCAGTCACCTTGAGAATAAGGTAATTCCATTTTAAAGAAAACTTGATCCCTAAGTTTGTTTGTGATAAAAGCAACTCAGAGTTAAGTCATGTTTGTAAGCTAAATCATTGTGGAACCTCTGTGTACGTGCTTGCATGTGCATGTGTGCTAGTGCATGTCTGAGTTCTGCTTGTGCTCTGTTATTTACATAATTGAAGAGGCTTAACGGTACCACCGGCTGCTATAATAGTTTTTTTATTGCTACCAGAACAAGCCTGTCCTCTTGTCCTCTTTCAGACTGTTAGGGAATGTAGGTCGCTGGGTTTAGTTTGACGAAAGAAATGTCCAACCAGGACCTAGATATCCAAGTAGTAATCTACTATCCAGTGCTACCACAGATCAGCACAGCTGTGTTTCCTCTCATCCCCAGTTTCTAATGAAACTCATGGGATAACATAGCTCTCATATCTTCATAGCCTGTCTTGAGTAGTGAGGAAGGTCTCAATGTGATGCATGGCTGCATTTCCTGTCCTTGTCCTGCTCTCTCTCTCTCTCTCTCTCTCTCTCTCTCTCTCTCTCTCTCTCTCTCTCTCTCTCTCTCTCTCTCTCCCTCTCCCTCTCCCTCTCCCTCTCCCTCTCCCTCTCTCTCTCTCTCTCTCTCTCTCTCTCATTTCAGCGGATTCTCTACTGTGACTTGGGTCTGCGTCATAAAGGAGTTTTCATCCCACTGATTAGCACACGGCCGCACTCTGTAATTTGAATCAATGCAGACACAGATAATTACATAGGGAACAGGTGGACATTACTGCTAGTTACAATGCTTGCAAATGAACCCTGATTTGATCATTGGGAGTTAGCCACTGTGGAGGAATGCCAGAGACTGAGTGTTTGTGTGTGTCCAGTGTCACCTAGGGAGGATCTTGATTTCAGTACGTATTCTTTACCTTCCTCTCAACCTCCTCTCTTCCATAAATCTCTCTGCACTGTCTATCTCAATGTGCCCTCTGCTCTGACTGACGGTTTATTCTCTAACTGACGTGTTAGATACCTAACCTACTGGGCTTAAGGGTGAAACAATGTAGATGAAGAGGTTTATCGTTAAAATGCGGAATGGATTCATCTAAGAAATGTGAAATATGATAGGAAATAGTGGACATCAACTCGGTTACACCTCTCTCTCTTTGTCTCTGGGTCTCTTTCTCTCTCCCCATTTCATGCGTCCATTCCATTCGCTCAATCCTTTCTTCATGAGCCATCGTCTAGACTGCCGTGCTAGTCCTTAGCTGGGTCAGTCGATGTGTCTGCGTGTGAGCCTTTCAGCTCTCTGTTCTCCTCCAACTTTGCAGATGCCGCTTGTCCATCTCTCCTCCCTGAGAGGCCGCCCACATCCCAGTCTAACAAAGGTCAATGAAAGGCCATCCCTCCATCTGGAAAAGGACGCATAGATATTATCCATCCCAAACCCTCTGGCAGACGTTGTTCGTTGGTGTGTCTAGGTGTGTTTGCGTGTTCACGCGCACTCTCCTGTTGTGGGTGGGTGCATATCGGTCTCTGTCATTCTTTTTCCCCCTCTCTCTTCATCTCTCTCTTTCTCCCTCTCCCAGTCTCAAGGCACAATTGTTTGTCTATTTCGGGGCTTTGACTGATTATTGGCCAGATGTGCAGACTGTCTGGCTGCTGCAGCCCAGGGGGGGTGGAAAGCAAAGGAGCGGATGGATGTTTTAATCCGGCCTCCCAGCAGGCTGTAATCAGGCTCTGTTTGGGCCAGGAGGGCATGGTGCCTTCAGGGGCCTGGTGAGGCCGGGTCCGGACCTCCTCCTGGACCTCTGGCCGGCTCCAGGGGAGCAGCTTGACCTCGCAGCAGTTCACCTGCTGTGTAATTGCATCTCTCTCCCCCTGTTACTGCCCCCCCCCCACCACCACCACCACCGCACACACGCATCTCCCGCTCCCCCCTAGAGAGGAATGAGGACGGGGTGGAAAGAGAAAGGGTTTAAAAGGGAGGGGATTATACTCCTATGACCCCCCCCTCTCTTCTTTATCCTCATCAGTTACTGAACAGGGATTAGCGTCGGCCGCTCTGACACGCCTTCACCTTTCTCTCTGCCTTTTCCACCAGACCTGCACACACACACACACACACCCACTCACACATGTCCCCCTTCACTCCCACACACAGCTTTTCCCAGCATGTATACGTGTGCAGAGGTGGCAGGGTTAAAGGCAGACCTAAAGGTGTTTTGAAGCAAATCCTTTCTTGCAATTGATTTGACTGCTTTCCTCTTGAGGTGAGTGGGAGGTGTGGGAGCAGAGGAGAAAGAGGAGGAATTCTGTGTTTCGACAAAGTATGAGTTGCCCGTCATCAAGACTACCATGCTGCTCCTTATCTCATGTCCTAAGGTGAGATGTTTTACTTTGCCGGAGAGTTTCTTTCTGTTGGGGAAACCTCTGGTTTGAGCTCTCTAATTGTGCTTTGGGAAGAATGTGTGGTGGTGGTGGTGGGGAGGGGGTGGATCATAGAGCGTCCTTACTTTCCCCACATACCCTCCACACTGCACTTAACTAAGGGCTTCAGGCTTTGGCTTCGGTTCCACAAGACCTTGGACTCCAGAGTGATGCTAAGTTGAAGAGGGGGCTGAATTCTTGGCAGGGCTGTGCTGCCCTCCACACCTCCAGTGAAGTATCCCTCCTCCCTTCTGGGATGTATAAACAGTGCGTTCCTCTTTTTTCATACTGACTTTTCCCTGTGACCTCCCATTAACCAGTGATGTGAGACGTTGGACAGGCGCCCTGTGTCTCTCAACCCGGCAACCACCTCCCCTGGCGCCGTCCCAGGGTGCACTTCAGACCTCAGGCGTCACACTTCATGCCAATGCAGTAAACCTGCCCTACCTGGGGAAAGGAAATGGCATCCTTGTGTGTTCAGAGTCCCCTACAGCACCATGGACAGCTCCCAATACCATAACCTTTGACCCTGCACACTTTAAGTGGAGGATGATGAAATCCCCGGCTTGGTGGCCCTGTCTGCTTGTGTCCGTGTCACCTCTGTTGTAGTCCATCAGGCTGTGTTACTTCCTGGAGAGTCTCGGCCCGTGAGAGAGGCTCTCCCCCCCAGGGTTCTCCCCCTCGCTGTCACCCAGGTTTGATATTTATATAAAGGGCAGGGGTATTTATGGCTGCATATGGAGCTATTAAAGTCTTTATGAGTGGAAGGACCTTGTGCTTGAGCTGAGACAGAGACATTTATCTCGAGCGAGAGGAGAGGTTTACTTTACTCTCCATTGCTCTTTCAGGGTGTCTGGCTAAGGCCCTGTCTGTCTGGGGCAATCCACAACAGGGGTAGGTTGGGCTGTGGTCCTGTTGAAGGGTTTTCTCAGAGTGTTCGAGCTGGGTGCCATTTCCCAGGCCAATTTAGGTGAAAGATGGCCGACCACAGTGTGCAACAAAAGGTCCTTAAAGCCATATCTTGTTAAAAAGAAATCTTCTCTTGACATCCATCTTACATTTTGGGGGTTTTAAAGAAACCAATAAACATTTCCAATTGAAGTTTCGTAGCTCGAGGAGTTTGAATTGGTGATTAGGACTGTTGGATGATCTCCTGTAATGAAAGCAAATCACCAAGAGGTTCAAATGAGAATATTTAGATTGTGTTAGGATTAGCCTGCTGAAGCAGAGGAGTGCCTTGATTACCAATTAGCGATGGAGTGTTGCTTTTGTTAGCCTGATGCCTTTCCCTCTTCCCCTCCTTTCGCATCCACTGCTGGGAACATGGAGAGATAGCACCATCAGACGAGCCAGGCTCCCCTCGGAGGGACACAAAAAGCAGCCTGCCGTTTCATGTTGAGGAGCGAATGCCCTGTGCTCAATCAGCCATGGTAATGGAGCAGGCTGATGCAACGCGAGAGAGTGGAGACTAGCTCTCCATTCAGTCCAAGCCTCCTTCAGCCGAGCCCTCGCCACCAGGAGCCTGCCCCTTCGCTGTCTGATGCGTAAGAGACGCGTTGGCTGCTTGTTAAGGAAATTATGGCTGTACTGCATGGTGCTCTTTTAGTCCAGACCTTCACAGAACTCACTAACGAGGGGCCTTTTGTACAGCGGCACTGCCGGAGAGTGGAAATCCACGGGTTGCCTTCTTACAATCTTTGTTGTCTTGCTAAGTAACCATTAGCTAATGCCTCCAGAACGCTGGGACACCAGCACAGTACACCAGTAGAGGACTGCTGATCAACTAGGGAGTAAGCATGTTTTGGTCAATTAAAACATGAAATGGATGTATTTACTGTTCATAAGCCTGCCTATAGGGACCCACACTGAAGCACCCATGTAGGCCAGAGGAGGGGGGGTTACTGTTTTCAAGTGTAATTGTAGCAGAATATTTTGGTTTGGCATTGTGGGGCCTTGTAGAACAAAGCGTTTCCATGCAGTGCTATGCAGTCCTCTGTTCAGAGGAATGGTCACATAAAGCATGGCTTTTCCCCAGCATGCCTCCTTCTGCAGTGCTCTTATGTATTGATTTAGTCTGGTAATAACTCTATAGAGGCACTGTCCCTCTGGGAAGGCCTCATGCAGTTATGAGAGAGAATTGTGCATATGTGTGTTATACTGTATGTGCATTGTTTGTGTGTGACTGCTTTTCCATGTGCCTCCTTGCCTGTGTGTGTGTGTACAGATTTGTATGTTGTGTGCATTCTCCAACATACTCCCCCCCCCTTCCTCTCTTTCTTCTATCTTTCCCAGGACAGCCTGTGTCCCTCTTTTGTACTGTGTGTGCACAGTTACACTATTACAGCACACTTGGTTGTCTTATATGTCCTTTCAATGTACACTGCCACAAAGTGCAATGTCATTTCTATGGTCTCCTACAACTCTGCCTCTAAAACCAAGTTAACCCACTACATGCCTCCTAAGTCCAAGTTATCTTTTTAGGTTTGGCCCTGGTCTACTAGATAAGTGAATAAGTCTGTAAGCTGCTTTGCTTTGGGCGTGTGTGTTTGTGTGTATTAATAGTAGGTTTAATAATGCCTTACCAACCTGGGGAGTGTGGTGTTTGGGCATTTTAGCATGACTAAGCAGTGTTTACTCCTATGAGCTCAGCGCTTGAGGGGAGCAATGGGGGGAAGCAGTAGAGAACCATCTCAAAAATTCTCTCTCATAACTGCATGAGGCCTTCCCAGAGGGACAGTGCCTCTATGGGAAATGTCAGAAACAAACAGATACACATCCACACGCTGCTGAAACATGACGAAGTGCTTCTCTTTGGATTTGTAGTCAACATGTGTCTTTGTATGCCGCCCGCTTTGAGCTGATGGGGTTGTCTGCTTGTGCGAGTGTCTGTATTTGTGTGTGTGCGTGTGTGGAGTTTTTTGTTGTTGCTGTTCCTCCTCTACAGTGTGAGCTGTGATCTCAATAGGGGACCATTAGCAGTGCAACACCATGCATTGTTCTTCCTCCCTGCATGACTGCCTTCTCTACTCCAAAAATCCCTTTGACATTTCTACACACATACACACACACACAGACAGACAGACAGACAGTCAGACAGACAGACAAACACTTTGCACTCACACACACACACACACACACACACACACACACACACAGGAAAATACTTCCTGTGATCGTTGTGGGATTTCACAGAAAACAGCGGATAGGATTCCAAAACCTTTGCCTACACACTCGCACACAATCTCTCTCTCTGATACTATGTGTATCTCCTCACAGCTGATCTGCATTCTCAGGTTTATGTTCTGCTTTGTTTATGCCACAGGTTGTTGGGTCTGACCCACTTGATATATCCTCCTGTTGTCAGTATCAAAGAACACCTTGCTTTCTCTGCATCGCAGGCAGATATATGCATCTATAATTGCAGCAAAACACTGTGACATTGACTATGTTGCAGTTCCTACATGCTGGAAACCACCTACACTGCAAGCAAAGGCTCAACATGACTTGAAACACACACGTTGTCATTGCACATGCAGTTCAACCACATGAATCGTAACACAAACAAAAGGAAGCCATAAAGATAAGTTACACACATTTTCCCCTGTGTTTTGATACAAACAGAAATGGGAAGAATTAATTACATGAGAGATTTTTGCCTTGGGTTTCCAATCCTACTTCTTCTCTAATTATGATCCGTACCTGTGCTGTGTAAGAAGCTCTAATTAATACCACAGCCTAATTATGACACCCTTAGGTTGTATTACTGATTAATGTGCACTTCATAAACCTGCATTACTGGAGAGGCTGGGGACCATGCATATTTGAAAGAAACAGTAGCCTCTCGTTCACACCTAGAGACAAGTGTTTGGTTACATAAGTGGAGCCACACAGCATACGGTCAGTGGGGAACCTGAGAGGGAGGGGCTGGGTGGTGCCTAGTGACAGGGTGCCTGGTGACAGGGTGCCTGGTGACAGCGTGCCTGGTGACAGGGTGTCGGTGTCTGACTACTCTGTCCCTGCCTGAGGACATGCAGGGTAAAAAGACACCACAGCTGGGCAACAGGCTGCGCGTGTTTGTAAACGTGGCCTTGATAGGGGACACTTGAGGCTAAATGACCTACTGTTTAATGTCTGTGTGTGTGTGTGTGCACTGTGTGTGCGCGTGTGTGTTTGTTTGTGTGTCACATCAGTGGCTGTAATTCGATTTACCTTTTGTGCCCAATGTTCTGTTTCTTTTTCAATTTATGCACTCCTCCACACAGCCCTGCCCATTTAAAAAAAAGCTCTCCTGGTTCCTGATGGGGAGTCCATACTTTTCCATTCCGGGCATGGGTTCATACTGAAAGGAACATGTGAGAATAGGAAACACTCAGCTGTCTTCACTATGGGATTATGAACTGTAATTCAGTAAAATAGTGTTCATCCTTGCTAAATAATGTCACTCCACAGCTGCCTGCAGAGAAGAGAGTTTCGACTGTCATGTCGGCTGAACTGCTAACTGTTCACAGTGCACTCTCTGTGTGTCCCCGGTGGAATAACCCTCTCCCTCTCCTTTCTCTCCTCCCTATCTTCCTCCTCTCCCCTTGCCCTTAGTCCTCTGAGATTTCTTCCTCCCTTTTCTAACATCAAACCTCTCTCCAGAACAACAATTTCACGCTATTACTTTCTTCCATCCCTTCTGTTCTGCTTTCCGCCGGCACCACTAACTCTGACCCCCTCCAGACTGGAAGTACGAGGGTAAGAGGATAAACAGTACCTTTTCCTCTCTCTCCTCCTTGTCTTCTCTTCTCTTTTCTTTCTCTCTATATCTTATCTTGTCTATTCAATTTTGTATTGCGATTTCTTCCTTCTGTCTGTCTGTGTCTCTGTCTCGACCGCTCGTATCTCTTTGACACATACGTGCACATAAACACCCACACGCACAAACACCTGATCCTCACACACTGATGGAGCATAATGCCTCTCAGAACCTTTCAACCCTCTACCAGTCAGAGGTCTAGGCTTTCATTGCCTTTCGTCTCAGTGTCTTGTGGTAGCTGCCCTCCATCTGTGGTGCTTGTCTCGGTGTCCGCCTCGCTAATGTCATCCCATATGGCTGTCAGGTGGCACAAGATGGCCACACTCACTCACCCACCCACCTGCCACCCTTCAACAGTCATTGGCGCCTCCATGTCACCAATACGTAACAACATAACACCCATCATGGCAGCTTATGTCAACATCTGATAAAACAAACAGTGGATAAAGCCCTGGAGACAGGACAGGGGGTGGGAAGAAATATTCCCATTTTAAGTCATGAATTTAGAATTTCTATTTAGAATCCAAGAATCATGTGATTTCAAGCTATTAGATGTATCTTGTCAACTTAAACTTGCATTTGGGTACTTATATCCATATACATCTCTATACATTATTTGATATAAGCTGCTATAAACTCATACACAAGCTATTTTAAAATTGTAACACGTTGTAGCAGGAAGCCATTTGCTAGTTCTAAGAAGCCTTTTGTGCTCTCTCTCTCTCTCTCTCTCTCTCTCTCTCTCTCTCTCTCTCTCTCTCTCTCTCTCTCTCTCTCTCTCTCTCTCTCTCTCTCTCTACCACACAGAGTGCAAGCTGTCCAGGAATGGCCCCCCTGCCACCATAGTGACCATCGATGAGGAAAGCCCCAACGGTATGTACTGGACTTCCTCTCACCCGCTCCGCGCAGACTGCTGTTCACTAGCTAACACAACGCGATGCGGTGAAGTGAAAGACGCGCAAGAGTCAGGTGGCTGAGCGGTTAGGGAATCGGGCTAGTAATCAGAAGGTTGCTGGTTTGATTCCCCGGTCGTGCAAAATGATGGTGCGTCCTTGGGCAAGGCACTTCACCTCGGGGGAATGTCCCTGTACTTACTGTAAGTCGCTCTGGATAAGAGCGTCTGCTAAATGACTAAATGTAAAATGTAAATGTAAGACCACCTGTTGAAATCCATGCTGAATTCTGAAGGGGGTGTGTGTATGTGTGTGTGTGGGTGTGTGTGCTCAAGCGTGTGGGACATCCCAGGGTGTGATGGTGCTGCGGTGCTGTGTATGGAGCTGTACAGATGGTGTTTGTAATAGTCACACTGCATGAATATGTGATTTCCTTTTGAGGGAAAGCTTAAGTGGCAGCTCCGTTACCCAGAAGTCTGTGCTACACAGACCACATCATTGCTGTGTCTGTGTGCTACGCTGGGCCTCTGGTGGTCGTCTGGGCTGAGCATTGACGGAAGAACCGTACTGTCGGTTCTACCGACACGCCTGAGAGAAAGTGTGTTAAGTGTTTGCACGTCTATGGTTTGTGTTTCTGTGTTTGTGTGTGTGTTTGAATCTGTGAGAGAGATGCTCGTGACTGCTAGCTTGTCAGGAGACTGTGCTGTAGAAAGGAGGTAGATGAGGGTGTCTTCGGCCATGAAACGGCCCCGTGTCTCCTCCAGAGCTCCCCTGCAGATATCAGCACTGCAGGTTAACACACCTAATGAGCAGCTCTCAAGAAAGACAGATCTCTCTTGTTTACATCAAGTGCTACCGTACGTCCATACTCTTCATCGGGCGGATGCACACTGAACGGAGTGCGTGGTCACGCCTGCTCCCCTGTGATCGGGCACTCGTGTGCGAATCTGCGTGTACATATGGCGGTGTGTGTAGTCATCAAGGACTGTAACTTGGCCCTTGATCGATTGCTGGCAAAAATGCATGAGATATAGGCAGCCAGGTTTGCATCAGAAAACTTGGACGCCGCCTGCTAATTTGTGCTAATATTCCTCAGAGAACACTCATTTACCTGGGATATGGGGCTCTCCTGGCCCTGTGTCCCTTTATTTATCTCTGGGAGATGAAAACGCCCTACCCCGTCTTCCTATAATGGAATGTAGAAACGGCAACCAGTCATTATTGACCAACGCAATTATCCTTCTAAATGTGCTCCATTCCTTCTTCCTGTCACACAGACGCCACACAAATGAAACATAATATGATTCCATCTCTTCCTGCGTTCACTTTTCCATTAGTTTGCCTCCGGCTGGGAGGAACGGAGCGAACAGGGTGTTCACCAATCTTTCTGTGTTTGTTCTTGGGCGCGGAGAGAGGGTGCCATCCTTGTCTCTGAGGGGGAAATACTTGGAGCCCGGTGGAGATGAGAAGCGAGTGAGCAGCATCATTGACAAATGTTCCCCAGAAGTTCTACAGTTTACAAAGGGAGTGCTTTTGTTAAATTATTAATGGGACTATAGTTCACCTGGTCATCCAGAAATATCTCTATTCTAGCATTTTGCTTCACTTAATTGATCCGGAAATGGAGCATTCCAGTTGATTTATTACATTGTTTAGTCAATGACATACTTAAGTAGCTAGCTAATGGTTGTGCTACTTAGCTACAGTATTTTTAGTTGTCATACAGAAATATGTTGTAGCTTGATATGCTGTAGTATGCTCTGTTAAATGCTATTACATGGATATATTACAGTATCTGCAGATAATCACAAAATGCATTAATTCTTATGAATTCCAGTAAATTACAAATACTTCCATCAACATTTTACACCTTGGTACAGTACTTGGTATAACTAGGATAAAAATAACCAGGCAAGATAGCAGAACACCTGGGACAGACCTATTGAATGGGATACTGTCATGCATTTAATAATAAATCATAGAGGTGATAATCGTGGACGCAGAAGAGATTGGCATCAGGATGTTTCCAGTATCTTATGACTGAGGTGTATCGAGAGATGGATATGACCATCTCAGTTGTGTGGCCGTGTGTCCGTGGGGGTTCTGCTCGGTGAGAGTAGCAGCTGAGGAGGAGGAGGAGGGGGGGGGCAGAGTAGGAGTGGGGCGCGTGGAGGACGGGAAAGGGGGGGCTAGCCTCTGGTGCCTCAGAAGTCTCTCTGACGGATCGTATACCAGAACGTAGAGGCAGCCAGCACAGAACATCATTGCGCCAATGAAGATCCACCTGACATACTGTATGCGTATTCGTTTTGCACAGCAGAGCTATTTACTTGCTCTGTCAACATTGCATTTATCAATGAAGTTAACGATGTCGAAAACATATTTTCATATTGGTGGAAAGGATTGTATGGAAGGTACATGGAGAGCCAGACAGACCCAGACGAACAGAGGTGCTGTAAGGGAAAGAGAGACAGGGTGCGGTGGGCAGAGGGAGGGGTAGAACTGGAAAGGTAAGACAGATTATTGACGGAACCACTCCAACAACAGCAGAAGCAAATAAGCCCATCCATAAAGTGGAAGGCATTTTCCTATCTCTTATCTTGTCACTTGCAAATTCCTGATTTGTATCATGCGAGGCCCGGGGCGTGTGAAGATCCTTCTTCCTCATGCATATTGAGCGACACCTTCCTGGAAATTGAAAAGAAAAATGAGGAAGCCTAGTAGCTGAGGGGTTTTTATTCAAAAGGTGTCGTTTAAAAACCCACGTAAGTTGTTTCAATCTCCATCTCAGTGCCAGGTCAAACAAGTAGGCTACCTGACTGCATGGTCAACAACAGGGTTTTATAGTCAACATTCGAACTAGCTACAATCAATTCGATACAAGGGTTCAACACACTACACCAGGGCCTAGGACACAGCCACCTGGCCTTACTGGGATGAATGATAGCTTAGCAGAGCTAAGTCTGTTCTGTAAGCTGTTATCTGTGGGCATTGCAGTCTCTCTTTTTAGGCACTCATGTCAGGCTTTAGAAAGCCATGCCAGTGACGAGCACACCTAAGGAAACTGACGAAGCTGAAATTGAAGCAAACAGCCAGAATAGAAGGTGTTGATTTTAAATGCCATTTATCCATTGTCAAGGTCTCTCCAGTACACTCCTTCCCCTCCTCCTCCATACCGCTCCTCTCCCTCTTCTCTTTTCTTGTCCTTTTCTCCTGTCCTCTTGTTTCTTGTGTCCTCTCTGTTCTGCCTAAGGGGGGTGGGGGGGGGTGGGAGGGCAGGTGTATGTGGTTAGCTGAAATGATTGCAAGGCTAGCAATATGTAATTAGAGTGTGGCTGGGAAGCCAGGATT
Source organism: Osmerus eperlanus (assembly GCF_963692335.1). Taxonomy (NCBI): domain Eukaryota; kingdom Metazoa; phylum Chordata; class Actinopteri; order Osmeriformes; family Osmeridae; genus Osmerus; species Osmerus eperlanus. The sequence continues at coordinate 14,675,347 of NC_085023.1, forward strand.
AGTATCCAACACCTGCCACTCCTCTGGATTAGAGATAGATAAAGATAAATAGAAAGTGAGGAAGGGGATGAGAGGAGTGAGGTAGAGAGCGTCCGAGTGATTCAGCCACAATGCACCTGTTGGTCGTTTTTGAAGTGCTTTTTGGGAGTATGTTTGCATCTGTGTAGCTGTGTTGTATAAAGAGCCACTGATTAATTTTCATTTCAAGGTACAATTTCACGTTTGTTTTTTAAATAATCAATCAGCGAATGTATTCTGAGCTATCACTAGATCCTTTGTCACTGGAATACAAAACAAACAAAACCAGAACCAAGCAGTTTACACATTTCACTTTGTCTCCAACTAATTAGAGAATTATTAGTCTTACTGTTGTTGTTCTCTGTACACAAGGACACATTTTGTGCTTTTGATGTGTAAATAAAGACTGCAATTAAAGTATTGTGTTGAGATAAATGGTCAGTCTAATTAGTTGTGTTGCTGTGGTAAATGACTGCGCCTCTGTGTTTACCCTCATTAAGGAGCAGGAGAGACCTTTGAAGTTCAGCACTGCACTGTATCTTGATTTTCATCCACCTTACATCAGATGAAAACCCTCTATCACCACAATATACTGTAAAGGAAATTGAGATATTCACGCCCTGAGCTGTCATTGAACTATCCACCTAAATATGCTTACTTACTGTTTCTATTCCCTACTATTTTAACACTTGAAAAAAGGCACTTTCTCAAGATATCGTTCCGAGTTGATGCTGGCATTCTAAACCCACACTGCATTATTCAGTTGTCTGCCCGTGAGGGAGGGAGATTGTCACGTTTCTTTACGGTTGTCCAACTTTCAAGGCTATATGTCATTTTGTATAAACTACTCTCATGGTAAACCTTGGGGTTCTTTTAGTATAACATCTCACTGTTTGGTAGTTTCCTGGGAAGTGTCTACTGCTCTCTCTGTGAATATTTGTTTTATGTGCTCTACAAGTTCACATGCTGTGGACGGGGTGGGCCGCTTTTAACAGATTAGGTTTCGGTTGTGTTGGTCCATTAGTTCATGATTTGCATTCTCAGTTGATAATGAAATGGCTTCTTCACCACCAATTAATTTCCAACACATTGCAGAGATTACCCATGGCTGTAATGCTCATACTCTACATTAAAGGGATTGGTCAATTTCATTTTCCTCTTGGTACTCATTGACCTGGACATTTGGTTTTTCAGAACAATGTATAAAGCCTAATGGTGCGACTTCACTGCAGTCCGCTCTCTCAATTATATCATGAAAGAAGATTATATCATAGTGCAAAGTGATTGATGTGAGCAGACAAAGTCATATTTAAAATAACCTTCTGCACACCCACACAAATACATAAACAGTGTGAGCAGATTCAATCTCCATCTACTCCCACTTGCGTATCATCACGAGTTGAGAGGATGCTTTTTCCTCTATTGTCAAACTACCCAAGAGAGAGGAGAGAGAGACAGAGGAGAGAGAGACAGAGAGAGAGAGAGAGAGAGAGAGAGAGAGAGAGAGAGAGAGAGAGAGAGAGAGAGAGAGAGAGAGAGAGAGAGAGAGAGAGAGAGAGTAGCTGAATTCTCTCATTTGGGCTCTAAGACCCAGAACCGTGACCCTACAGCCACGGTGTTGCCCTCTGGCTGGGTACAGAGGCACTTCAGGAAGCCCGAGTCTGCTAATGTGGAAGGCATGCGAGGTAGAGCTCATGTGCCCTTGGTTTAGACAGTGGTAACAAGCAGGGAGAGTGCAGTAGCAAGGTAGCGTATGCTGCTGGGGCATTGTTAAGACACTCATCATTGCCAAGCTGAGGCTCAAGGTGTGCTACCGGAGGCCGGCTTCAGATGCCTTGATCTTTGCTGCAGTGGCTTAGGTCTGGAAAGGGTTAATGGAATCCACCCGGCCACCCTCCGAGAAAGAGAAAGACATGTGAAGAGATGGAATGAGAGACTGATAAAGGAGTGAGAGGGAGAGAGATTATGTTCATAAGGCCATTCTCTTTCAGATTATGTTTGTCTGGAGCAGTATTTGGTCGGCTTGTCTTAAGTCTGTCTGTCTCACGGAGAGCGTGACTGGATTGTTCGACTCTAAAGCAAATCCACACACTTTCAGCAGCTCAGAAGATTTAGTCAACGGGGTGGCAATGTGATTACAGAGAACCAGTGTTTAGTAAGAGACAATATCTATCCATGATACAATCGGTTTTGAACTTGTTTACTGTGACTTAACAATAAACTCTGCTTTACAGAGCTTGAAAGTTGGCACGCTGAGGATGTGATATAGGGGTCACTATCTGGACCCTCGAAAATGTACATCTGGAGGGTTAGTATAAGTATTAGCAGGTCCTAATACTTTGAGTTACTCTGCTGAGTGCTGACTATGGTATCAAAGCAAGCTGTAGATTGAAGGCCTATCCCAATGATGTTCTTGTGACCCAAATGAAAGAAAGGAGAAGTAATCCAAGACGATGCCTTGGGACAACTATGATAATTTTCGTAAACAGGAGGGCTGACTGTAACTGTGTGCGTTTTGCACTATGCCTGCTTTCTCCTGTGGGGGGAGACTAGCCCAATTTCTCCCTCTCTTTCTCTAAATATAACCTACTGTAAGGAACAGCTGTTCCTCTCTTTCCATTAGGCAGTGTGGCTCCAGTTGACTCTGGCAGTAAGGCATAAACAGACAGATGTTTGTGCGGATCAAATTACACCAGATGTAATTAGAGGTTATTAAGCACTTGGAGCACTAAGATGACGTTGGTGTTAACATTCCCGCTCAGTTGAAGGCGGCTGTAACTTATCATATTTTTCTAGCTGGCAGTGGTTGCACTGTGGTGAGTCCCCTGACAGCTGGTTTGTGTGTGTGTGTGTGTGTGTGTGTGTGTGTATGCATGTGAATGTGTGTGTGATGGTGTTTCGTTTTGTTTGTATTGGAGATAGACTCTTATGTTTGCTGATGTCACACACTACGTGCTGACCTGTGTTGTAATGTACATCATTTCCAATTCACATTTCATGTCTGGTGTAGGATCATATTGACACTACAGTGTCAGTGTGTATTTTCCATGCGCAGGCTTGCTCAATCTCACACTACTTACACCTGGTTGATAGGTGTCTAAAAGGGGTTGGGTGAGAAACTCGAGGTATTTAGCACTGCGGGCCAAACACACACACATTGACACCTCATATCGGTCCCTTGATGAATCCAAATGCAAGCCAGTGTCTGTGCCATCATCAGGCTTGTGTTGAGCTTGATTCCGAGGGAATGACATCCATTCATAGCTAAAACAAATGCTTGCTCTTTAATTACAGACTACATTACAATATGTTATATTAGCTAGAAATAGCTGTCTTACTTGGTTGTTATAATAATTGTGATTATTTGTATTGGGCAGATCTTAATGAATATGTTTTGAGTCTAGGGATGGACTTCAGTCATCAAAGCTCAGAAGACATGAAAGGCATTTCCAAATGACCTGATGCCACACACTCTTCTGTCTCTCCGTAATGAATAGTCCACTGGGGCTCTATTCATAAGACAAGTGTACTTAAATTGTATTCAAAGATCCATCTATAGGTCCATCTACAGTCTATCTCTGTGCCACTATGAGAGGGATCTGTTTGATGTGGTGAGGCATTGGGGATGCAAGTGGTGTCTGAGAGAGAGTCAGGTCCTGCCTCCACCGCCAGAAGCCCCCCTGAACTGTGTGAGAAGGCTACTCGGCATGTCTGACAGGTGCCTGTGGAACATGGCCCTGCGTTGACTTTAGTTCCAACACCGACTCCTAGAACCGAAGTATTTCCAGGAGAGGAGGAGGAGAGAAGAGATTCAGTATACAATTGGCAGAGAAGCCTAGTAAGGAAGACTTGCCAACTTGGTATGCTGGATTAGTGGATGAATAGAAGTTTTGACTCTTCACAGTCACATCTCTTACATTTACATTTACATTTAGTCATTTAGCAGACGCTCTTATCCAGAGCGACTTACAGTAAGTACTGGGACATTCCCCCCGAGGCAAGTAGGGTGAAGTGCCTTGCCCAAGGACACAACGTCAGTTGGCATGACCGGGAATCGAACTGGCAACCTTCGGATTACTAGCCCGATTCCCTCACCGCTCAGCCACCTGACTCTTGAGACTGCGCCTGCATGCATCTCATTGAGAGTGGAGCAGCATGAAAGAGTTGTCGAGGAGCAGAAGCATGGTGTAATAATTACCTATAGGACGCAAGGAGGCCTCTCCTCCCCCACATCTAATCTTATCAGCCATGTCATTTATGACCTCTAGTATGTGTTCTGAGAAGATGTGGCTCCCTGATGAAGCCTTTGAAGCAGAACTATTTTTGACAAGACAATGTTTTCGATTAACGGACCTGCAACAGCAACCATCTTCAACTTTCAACGAGATTCTGAGAGATCCATTATTCTAATGGCCTCGTGTTGAGACGATGATGTCCTTCTGATTGCAACACAGATACATAAAAAACGTGTTGCCAGAAACGAGTGGCTCAAAAAATAAAATAAACATTGGAACAAAACAAAACATGAAACATTGGAAGCAGTACCACTTATCATCGCTCTTCCATAGACGCTACTACTTAAGAGTCTGAATGATTCTGCAGTAAGGGTAAAGCCTTTTTATTAAAGCATAAAATACTGGGTGTTATAGGGTAGAATTAAAGTAATCATTAAGACGCCACCTTCCTCTTAGCTTTTAGAGCTCAATCCTCTACTTACTTATGGTATATGTGGGAGATTAGTGCTGCAGGTTGTGAACTGTTTTAGAACATATTTTAATCCCTGCACAATGTCTCTGGAGGCTCTAAACTTGTTCTCATGTGACCACATAGAACAAATAAACTTCTATTCTCCCTCAAGGGTGGTACTAGCTTTATTCAAAGATATATGTAGTCTTGTGGTTTGCCTAATTAAAGATGTATGCACCGAAGGGGTTGACCCCAGACTCCAAGCCCAAGTGTTAACCAGTAGACCAAGACCATAGTTCCTCACCACTTCTGCTACAGATGGCTCCTAATCAAGGTGTCATGTGTGACCCGAATATCAGTTATCCTGGACAGCATTGACTGTCTCCTACCAAGCGCGAGGCCAGATATTCCCCTGTGTTTCCAGAGTCAGAAATAGTCTGCTCATAGGAGACCACCACAGACCTCAGCTTTTAATCTTCTACTGATTAAAAGCCAGGAAGGAAATGGTGCAGATAAAGTGGCCCGTGAGGAACATCATTAGGAAGGCCAGGGTTTGCGGACAGATAGCGTTGGGTATGCTGCCGTCTACGTTGGTGGAACACGCTGAACCAGCATTTAGAAGAGGCCTGGCCTGATGGTGAGTGGTATTCTGGATCATAGACAGATGTACTTTGTTCTGCTGGTTCCTCTCTGCAGGCACGGTTCTAGTCGAGAATATGCAGATCAACGGAAGAGCCCAAGATCCAGACAGAACCATCTCCCTGTTGCTACTGGAGAACTACGACCACTGGGTCATTCTGGACTCAGCGAGGCAGAGGCTATTTTTGAACAGCACCGGACGAGTTCTGGACAGGGATGTGAGTATGACACATGGAGGACACGGATTTTACGGGCAGATATTTTCCGATTTAACAATGTTGTATTTATGATATTTTGACAAATGATTGAATAATCCCAATAATCCTGCTAGAAATGTCAAATTCTACTGCGTGTAGGAATCAAATGGACTTTTGATAGGTAAAATCATTGGCCACTGTAAACACTGGTACTGGTATCAAACATTTCCAGAAAATGCTGTGGCTCCTGACATCTCCTATTCTTTCTCCTACTCCTGGATCGACTTCTCTGCAATTACCTTATAGCGCTTTGTTTGCCAAGAGTTTTCTTAGCAGATGTGTCTGGGAGATTTCAAAGAGACTTTATTGGCCGGGAATTCTCACTCCAGCTCTTTGCTCTGAATGGCAACATGTATTTTCTCGATCATCAAGGTGTGGTGCTGTTTTTCTTTTTTCCTTTTTCCCCCAAATGTGTCTGTCCTGGTTGGATTAGTTTGAAAGCATTGCCCTGGCTAGGAGCCTATCTGTCGCTTCTCAGCGGCCTGTCTGGGTGTGTACAGATGGCATGTCTAGATTGCCAGAATATTGGAGGGTAGCAATGGAAAGGTAAGGAGGATTCTGTGTCCAGATGACTGGCATGCACCTGTTTGCTGTTTTCTGGGGCACAAAAAGAAAGATAAAATCAACCCCTAAGAGCTTTGACCATAATAGTTTCATTAATAGATTTTTATGTGATTTATTTTCAAACGATTGTTCGATTGACCATCTCGCTCCTTCTGTCTCTCGTTCTCTCTCTTTCAGCCCCCCAACTACATCACTACCATCGTGGTTCAGATACAGTGTACCAATGAACTTGTTGGCACTGTGATTTTGCACGAGGTCCGCATCGTGGTGAGGGATCGGAACGACAACACGCCTCGCTTCCAGCAGCCGCGCTACTATGTAGCCATCAACGAGGTGAGAGACAGGTAGAGGTAGAGAGAGAAACAAATGATCCTTAATGCTCTCAATGCCTGTCCATAGTTAAGTCACCATTGGTTGGGCTGTGACCCCCTCCCAGAATCATCCAATTAGGTTTGACATTTTTTGTGACCCCAGATGGATTCGCTGATTACATGCTAGACGACATGCTACAGTACATGCCAAACCAACTGATTTTGTTGTTATACAGAAAAGCTGTTACATGAAGTTCATACATCTAGTCATCCTTATTCATTATGTTGTTGTTTGTCAGTGTAAACTTGGAATACAATGTGCAATTTTAAGTACATGAATTTCACAGTGTAATGTGTGAATTTACCTCCTAAAACTCACAAGTAGAGAGGATTTACAGAAGGTCTAAACAGTAGCATACTCATGTTACTATTATTCAGATCACACAGGAAAAAAATCCACATACTGAAGCAGAAGAGATAAGACTGAGCCTCAGGTGTATTCCTTCATTTCTATCTGAGTATATTTTTTCCCCATCTTATTTTGCCTGTACACTTTCTGCTCATGGACGTTGGGAAACACTGTGATAGCTATTTTACGCACGTTAGGCTGCAGCTGCCCTAAAACAAGACAACAAAAGCAGATCTTCCACTCTTCAAGATAACTACTCTACCTTCAGCACACGGAATTTGCTGGGTAATGCGTGGATACAAGCAAGCTTGCGTGTCAGCAGTGAATCATGGGGTTTGTGTCTCTGCGTGATATAGATGTCACCATGCTCTGTGCCCCCAAGAGCTTACCCATGATGCCTTTGACAAATATAATCAGCTCAGGGAGTGTGCATTTGTTCAAACAAATTTGTAGTGTTTGTGTGTGTGTGTGTGTTCCACATGTGAGAGAGTGTTTGTGTATTATTAAAAAGGAAGGTGATGACTCTGAACCAATAGACTAGCCCCTTGTCCCTTGCAGGGTGTTTCCGGAATGGCAAATTCTGTGTGTGCCATGGCTGTGTATGGAATTCTAAAACCTGTTACATCAAAAATGGAGCAGATCAACATTCATTACGACATTCCATTCTGTAACATCAGTTGTTGACTCAGCATTCTTTTGCTACAATATCTCAGCTGCATCATTGTCCTTTTGACACCAACACATTTTTCTAGGTATATATTTTTGGATGTTGTTGGCGTGTTTACCAACAGAACATCACATTAACATATTAGCATTGTTGATGTGCATTAGCATCAGTCACTGCTTTTCATATTCTTGAGTTGAGGCCATTTGCAGAGCATGGCTATTCTAGAAAACATAACTACGGAGAAAATGTTCAAATATGAAGTGTAAATAGACCCATGCTGTACATATGTATGTTGTTCATACCATAGAGAATGGCAGTAAAGATCTGCGTTACACCCTTAGTTAACTTGACTGTAAGGACTTCCCTTGCTATGCTTCCATTGAGATTTGCTCTGGCAATCGGAAGAAGAGCATTTCAGAAATGCTAAACTGTGCTAACGTTGCAGGTCAAGCTTAGACCACCTCAGTCTTCTCTCCTCCAAGAACCCTGAACAAGAGGGTGCACCAAACCATCCAAAACTTAACCATTAAGATGTCAAACCATCAGACCATGAGCTGGGCTGAGGAAAGTGGGAGACAGATTTTTTGGGGGGGGAATAGACTTTACCTTCTGGATGGATACATGTTAAAACCCCACCCCCCTGTGCTTATTAGATATTGAATATCTAAAAACCTTTGAGCTGCTTTTTGTCGGATTTCCAGAAATGCCGAAATTTGAAATGCTGAAGAAGAATTGAACAAGACTATGGTAACTTTTTTGGCACTCCAGACAACTGGAATGCGGAAGGCTGACAATGCTAAATATGTTGCACTGCTTTGTCAAACTGCCTATCCCTTTCCAAATAAAATGTTTTACTGGCTATGTGAGGAAGCCTACAAAGACAAAACCACTATTCCCACACAGTCCTAAAGCCCAAATATTAGGGAATAGTAGGTAACGCTCCTAGAGTATGAGTAGTAAGAACTAAGATTCTTCATTGCTATTCAAGTAATACTATTCAGGCCAGAGGGTTGAATCATCCATTCCCTTTAGAGCAGCAAACAATATAAAATAGATTAAATCCACAGTAAATAAATATGTAGAATAAATATATGTGCTATTATATTAATACTGGCTTGCATCTACAATGTATTATCCCTCCACAATCTCCTGAACAACACACACATTTTAGATGTCTTTTGTATTCAAGTCACACCATAGTTATGGGATGGAGGTTGAGGCCGGAACCAGAGCAGTAACTGTGGAAGTAGCTGCACAGTGGCTTCTAGACTACTAGCCCTCAGAGCAACGTGCAAGCTACCTTCCCACCCATTTCACGCTAATTAGAGCCCAACCATTTTGATGGTGTGAAGGGGAGACCATGTCTCACACAGACAGGGTCTGAGTGCAAATTGAGTGTTTCCCTAAGGAGACTCTGTGCTGTATGAGGACTGTTGACAACTTCCCTCTTTCTCTGATGTCTTGGCTCCTAGCTGACTCCAGTGGGGACCATCATCTTCACAGGCTTCTCAGGAAACAACGGTGCCACTGACATCGATGATGGGCCCAATGGACAGATAGAATATGGCATCCAGTACAACCCCAATGACCCGGTACAGAGATCTACTGCTGACTTTCTCGCCCAATAAAGATAGCACCACATGAGAACCACACCATTACAGTTGTTCATCTCTTCTTCTGTTTCTCCCAATTGTCTGTGTGTCTGTCTGTGTTTCTGTCTGTCTGTCTGTCTGTCTGACTCTCTCTCTCTCTCTCTCTCTCTCTCTCTCTCTCTCTCTCTGTCTTCAGGTAGCTAACGATACAGTGTATGTAGCAAACACTCTTTCAGGCTTCATTGCTCTGGCTGAGAGACTGAACTATGAAGAGAGAACACGCTACCTGGTCATTATTCAAGCAAATGTAAGTCTGTCAAGGTGTTAAGCTTGACCTTTACACTGTTTTGTATGATGTTAAATTGGCCTTTAGATATAACTCCATGTGCCAGTAAACTGACTTTGTAAAGCTTGTTTGGTTCAAATGCTGATGGAGCTCAGCTGGTGCTTTGTATAATTGTTAATTTGTAAGATGGAATATGGCCATTCAGCTACTTAAAATTTCACCTTGTCTAAATTAATTGACGTTTCACATAGGCATGCTTGAGGGAAAAAGTGGGGGTTATATTGCTGCTTTTGCCTGTCAGTAGTTAACAGAGACTCATTCTTTATCTTTCTCAAACAACAACGGTAATTTTGATATGCAGACAATTTGTTTGGTTTGATGCTCCCGTTGTAGTTCATACAAGCAAAAGTCATGGATTGGAGGATGGATGGAAATTGTATTTCTTGTTTTTGTTCACTGCTTGACAGAGAAGTTGTCTCATCACAGAAGACGCATGATAATTGATTTGCATTTGTTATGGCATATGAACAGTTTTTTTTTTCCAACACATAATTTTTGAAGTCAATTGTGAAGAGGCAATTTTGGAAAAACAACAAACACATCAGCGTAGCCTCTAGAGTAGACTTAAAGCAGAGAAAAAGGCAGAGAAGTTGCCCCCTCCACAGGTTTTGGTCTTTATTTACTGCCTCATTTGCATAATGACTCCAGGCTGTCTATGGGGTTTTGTTAGATTACTGTTCATAGGCTAACAGCTTTACATATCAGCTTTGATTTAATTAGAGTTTTTACAAGGGGAAGGGCAATCACCCCCAGTCTCCCACCAGGCAATGGGAGGGAGAAATATTGAAAATCAAGGAGCACTAATGAAGCCTGTTTAAAAGCTGGAATTATAATGAAAGCATTTTTGTGAGTGCTTTCGGATGGTCTTGTGTATTACTCATGGTCATTAGGCACAAAATCCCGATGTGGATTACGAATCAAACACTGGAACGCTACAAGAGAGCATTATTAATTGGGAATAAACTTTGATAGATCAAAAAATAGATTTGTAGAAATAGAAGTGTCTTGTGAGTGTGTGAGTGAGTGATTGAGAGAGATATACAAAGAAAGAGGGTGAAAGAGGCCTAACAAGGTTGAGATGGACAGATAGGTATCCATATGCAGTGGCCGGTTATTAATTATTTCACTCTCTCAGAGGAGCTTAGGGGAAAGGTTAGACATCTAATACTGTGGGGGCAGCCATAGGGAGCTCTCGTCTCTCCCTAGCTGTAGACAGGGAGGTGAGAAGGGGGAGTGGAGTGTATGGTTGGTACTAGAACTGGCAACCGTGACCCGAGTCAGGGTTCAATTATAATGACAATGTAAAGTGGTGCTCAGCTCAGCGACCACTCAGAACAACCATATTGGGAGGATGGATGGTCGTGTTACAGTACAGAGACTAAATACTCCAGAATGACAGTATTTGTCTTTCTCTGAGCGTGTGTGGGTGCTTTCGTGTTTGACCTTGTGATTTGTATGATTCGATTTGATCAAAAGGGAAGATGATGACGCTGTTAACATTCCGCAGGACCGCGCTACGTATTACGCTAACAGACGGACGGCCACCACCACGCTGACTGTGGATATCCTGGATGGGGACGACCTGGGGCCCATGTTCCTGCCCTGCATCCTGGTCAACAACACCCGCGACTGCAACCCCCTCACCTACCGCGCGGCCATCCCTGAGTTCACCGACCCGGTGAGGAACCCGGAGACACAACCACATCCGCACATGGCCCGCAGACCCACCTGAACCACATGACTACACAGAACACAGACCTATAGCGGAGCTGGTTAAAAAAAAAAAAACAGGGGATGTTGGAAGAAAATTACACTCCTTATACTTTCTTAATAAATGCCAATAGTGTTCCTATAGTTTCTTATCCACCCCCAGTGGGAGTTCAATCATCCTTGAGCCCTCGGCATTGGCTGGCTTCCTGCTGCTCACCTTGCTGTGCCTGGAGGCTCACTAACCCTGCCTGCTTTGTCTCAGCATGTTGATGTGAAGGTCTTTTCTGGTCTATCGGAACAGCAATTAGAGCTTTAGTCTGAGTCGGCTTCAGAAGAAACATGGCCTGAATTCAGAGTGAGGCAGAGAGGGAAGGAGAGCCTGCTGTGGCAGAGAGAAGGAGCCCTGTAGGTTGGGATGGGGTGGAATGGTGTCGCATCGTCCCGGGGTGTCATAGGATTTGAGAAATGACAGAAAGCAGATGAGGGCCTAGGGAGCTTGGAAATGTAGTCATCGAGCAGAGCTTCATACTTGCATTGTGTGTCCGTGTGTATGCATGCAGATGTGTCGACAGGATGTGAGCATGCTAAATGTGTGTGGGTGTGGTGCATGTCTTGGGCCAGCAAAGAAGTGAGGATTGAATGATAGATTATTATTATTATTGCACTTTTCTTCTTCATGATCGATACCAGAACCCAGGGAGATAGAAGCTACGACAGACAGAACACCAACAAGAGACCACTAGGGTGAGATAGAAAGAAAAGGAACATGGACAGGGAAGACGGAACCTAGAGAGGAAACCAGAAAGAGCGGAATAGGGGATGACGGAGAGAGAGAATGAAACGACAGAGCGGCGTTCTCAGTCACACTTGTTTGCTGAGATTTTCCTCTGTGTCTGATGTATAATGTATGATGAAAGGCTCCCAGACTGTGAAGTGTGCAAGACTACGAACTGTGCCGCTTTTCCGATACCCAAACACGAAACACGGCCCTCTTCTCATATTCCTCCTTCCTGATCCACTTACTTCCCCCACCAAACGGCTTTCATCAAATACCGTCAGAGGAAAATCTGTCCAGTTGTTTTGAGGTGACTGTTCTGTTGAAAGCCTGTTCTCAAACTCTTGTCTTCATCTTGTGGGGGCGTACAGACTGTCACACTCTTGTCAACTCAATAGCAGGTCATTTTTCATTACTCATGTGGCAGTTCTCTGGCTCTGTAAAATATTTTCCACTGACACTGTTCATAGATGATTGTTATTTGTAACTTGTGACCCGCTCAGCTGGAACATATCACTCCGGGATATACGGAAAACAAAAGGAGCGTGTTAATCTCCGGTGTGTCCCTGCCTCAGTCCTTCTCCACCCGTTGCTTCTGTTGGTCCGTTGATGTCCTTTCTTATGTTCGTTCCACTGGCCGCAGCTCAGCACACCTTTTCGGTTCCTATACATCCGTGGAGAAATGTGTCTGCTCATAATTGAGGAATGTATTTGAATTAATTACAATTGGTTAGAGAAGTGCATTATGAAGTTGATCTGTATTTATTTGTGCCTTGGGGGGATATTATGTGCACTCTGGAGTCCTCTTGATTATAGCTGCTAGAGGAGGGTATTATAGCTAATCATCATTGTGCAGAGCTAGAGGGATTTGATTTAGCACACCTCTAGACATTGTAAAAGTGTGGAGGATGGGTAAGGGGGGTGGGGGTGAGAAGGATTATGCCAGAGCCCAGGGATATAAATATACCCCTAAGGAAAAGGATTCTGCCAGAGAGCAGTTAGCAATGCGCTTCCCTATGCTAAGGAAGTGCAGCACACATCCTTGATCACTCTCCACTTACCACATTAGCCATGCTGAGTTAGCCTATACTGGAGAAGCAAAGATGCCCAGATGACATGCTCACCAGCTCGACTGTATTAGCTGTATGTTGCAATGTTAGGGAAGTGCAGTGCGAGCTAATTAGGGTTGATGATTAGAAGAAAGTCTACTGTACACGAATAAGCGATGTTCTGTGGCCTCTAGCACAACAGATTAGCTGTAATGTATGGTACCATTAGGCATTTTCGGAAGTATATTTAAGATGGCTTGAGCTAATTACACAGCTAAAGCTATTAGATGATTACTCTGGTAATTATCCTTCTGTGTTCAGTGTCTACCAGACAGAGACTGACAAGCCTAGTGGCGGAAATACTGTTGATGTACCATTTATAACAATGAACAGTGTCAGAACGTGGGCTCGTGTAGTATTACTACAGATCCATACACATGCATCTTAGTAGGCGTGAGGGAGAAATACAGAATAGGGTGCCACAGATTGTGGGACAGTTTGTCCCTTGTTTGATCAAGGACTCCTCTTTGTTTTTCCAGAGCAAACTGAACCCGCTGAACGTCACCCCGGCGATCAGAGCGGTGGATATGGACAGGAACATCCAGCCGCCCTCAAACAGGCCGGCCATCCTCTACTTCATCCTGGTTGGTAGGTTCAACGCACTGAGGTTCTACTCTCCACAAAATTCAACGTGTAGAGTTGTATACAAGTGTGTAGTCTACAGTCCTTGACATGTGTTTGTGGATGTGTGTGTGTGTTATACTGTTTATTGCAGGTTATCCATCAGCATATCGAGACTATTTCTCCCTGAACAGGACAACAGCTGAGTTGCGTGTTCTGAAGCCAGTTAGCAGAGACCTGTACCAAAGCTTTACCCTCACCATTAAGGTACACTAACCCCCTCCTGTACCCTCACCATTAAGGTACACTAACCCCCTCCTGTACCCTCACCATTAAGGTACACTAACCCCCTCCTGTACCCTCACCATTAAGGTACACTAACCCCCTCCTGTACCCTCGACATTAAGGTACACTAACCCCCTCCTGTACCCTCGACATTAAGGTACACTAACCCCCTCCTGTACCCTCACCATTAAGGTACACTAACCCCCTCCTGTACCCTCGACATTAAGGTACACTAACCCCCTCCTGTACCCTCGACATTAAGGTACACTAACCCCCTCCTGTACCCTCGACATTAAGGTACACTAACCCCCTCCTGTACCCTCGACATTAAGGTACACTAACCCCCTCCTGTACCCTTGACATTAAGGTACACTAACCCCCTCCTGTACCCTCGACATTAAGGTACACTAACCCCCTCCTGTCACCTCACCATTAAGGTACACTAACCCCCTCCTATACCCTCACCATCAAGTTACACTAAACCCCTCCTGTACCCTCAGCAATCAAGGTAAACCAAACCCACATCTTTACCTTGCAAACCCCAGTAAACACAGTCATTAACCTTTTAAGGAGTGAGTTCTAAATATTACCGACGCTTCCACCAGAGTGAGTTATTTTTCCAAAACGGAAGCTAGCTAGCTTTAGTTAGCTTCCGTTACCTAGCAACCTAGCATAATACTCGTAGCAATGCTACTACCTGCTAGTGTTACTTGTTAGCCTCCTAATTGTACATTTTGAAGCCATACTATAGCGCTTGTCATATAGTTTTTGTCTATCGGAAAATAATAACATTATATAATTATATAATGTTCAGAATCACACATGTGTGACGGTACTCTGTGGGGCCCGCTTTCGAACGATCACATATGTGTGACGCTACTCCTTAACGGGTTAAAGGTGTCAGCCCGACCCAAAGCCCTCAGAGCGAGGCAAAAGTAATGACATGGCACCTTGGCAGTGGGGGGAGAGGCTGGAGCTTGTTTTTCTCAGGGGTCCTAATTAGAGCTGGGGGATTACCTGGGTGATGCTGCCCAGCGTCCACCCAGCAGAACCTCTGCTGTGGGTCTGTACCTGCCAGAGAAGGCTGCTGAGCTCTGTGGTGAGGCATGCTGTGGATGATGGGAGGTGTGGGAGGGTGGTGGGGCGAGAGTGATGATGTGTGAAGAGCATTTCCGCGTCATCGCCAGGAGAATTGTGTATGGAGCTGTGAGCGTGTGTTTGTGTGAGATAGATGGGTGGAGATAAAAAGAGAGAGAGAGACAGAGAGAGAGAGAGAAAGAGAGAGAGAGAGAAAGAGAAAGCGAGGATGTGGCGATGGAGTGGGAAGAGGTGAAGATTGAGAGAGGGAGAGGGGGTGGAGTAGAGCGAGGCAGAGAGGGGTGCCGGGAGTGAGATTGCAGCCTTATCTAGCTGAGTCACAGGACGAGTGGAAATCCGCAGGTGCTGAAGGTATCAGTAGAGACGGGGGAGAGGGGGAATTAGAGTCGGAGCATCAGACAGAAGCTCGGGTTTGACTGCAGATAGGGTCGGCTCTGTGCATAACATGCCCTGCCCACTGCCAGTTCAGTACAATGAGATCTCAGTTAGTAAGATCCAGAACAGAAGATCATCTGATGGAAAAACCCAGTTGTGTTGACTTTCAATCCTTTTCTGGAAGGTTCCCCCCCCATCACATGTGCTGTGGGTTTTGGGATGTTATCATTGACTCTGATAGGAGTATTACCTCCATGGGTGGCAGGGATGAAATGAGGACCACGGAGAAAGTGAGGACTGACAGATGGGGGAAAGCTTGTGTTGAGAAATTGGAGAGAAAAAGGACGAGAGAGATGAAAAAATAAACCGAGAGAGAGAAAAAGAGACAGAGAGAAAGAGAGATCAAGGTTGAAGAAATGAAGAGTGAGTGATAAACAGTGACTTTTGGTGGCAGAGAATCTCCTGGAGCCTGGCCGGTTGTAAGTGTGGAACACAGGTCATTTACCACTGCCTCCCTGAAATAGGGACATCACTAAAGAGTTAACCCACCAGGGAACCCACTCAATTTTGCCTCCCTCGCTCCCTTGCTCGCTCTCTCTCTCTCTCTCTCTCTCTCTCTCTCTCTCTCTCTCTCTCTCTCTCTCTCTCTCTCTCTCTCTCTCTCTCTCTCTCTAGGGGAGGGGAGGGAGGGAGGGAGGGAGGGGAGGGAGGGAGGGAGGGAGGGAGGGGAGGGGAGGGGAGGGGAGGGGAGGGGAGGGGAGGGGAGGGGAGGGAGGGGAGGGAGGGGAGGGAGGGGAGGGGGAGTCTGGTGCCCTGCTGGTGCAGAGCAGTGTGTTTCAAGATAGATCCCTCAGCATGATGAAGGTCAATGACAGTAACAGTCCTGCTGTACAAACAAAGCACAACAAAAAACAAACAGTGAATTAAACTGATGTCCACAGAACCCATTAGTTCCAGCCCGCTCGTTTGACTGAACTATATCATCCAACCACGTTCTCGGGAATGGCACAGGAGCTGATTGATTCGCGTTGGCGGTTGGGCTCCTTTTGGTGAGAGTGATGAAGTGCATGTTGACGGCGAGCGTCGGCAGGCATTGGACAGAGCGCCTCGGTGAGGACGCGCCTCAGTGATCTGGGTGCGGAGAGGAGGGAGTTCCTCCAGGCTGTCAGACGTG
This sequence comes from Osmerus eperlanus, assembly GCF_963692335.1. Taxonomy (NCBI): domain Eukaryota; kingdom Metazoa; phylum Chordata; class Actinopteri; order Osmeriformes; family Osmeridae; genus Osmerus; species Osmerus eperlanus. The sequence continues at coordinate 14,691,923 of NC_085023.1, forward strand.
GGCCGTGACGTGACGGCGCTCCTGCTGAGCAAGCGCCGATGCCTGAGAGAGTATGCATACCGATGCGTGTTAATGTGTCCCGACACCAGAGTAGTCATTTCACCTGCCAACTGCGCCGAAACATTTTAAACGACGGAAGTAACACACAGCCTTCCGCGCTCCGCCCGGGTATCTGATCAGCGCTGACCCTCACACACAGCGCTGACGGCGAGGGCCCTCGAAAAAGCTCAGTCCAGATATCCCAGGGTGCCGGTGACATGCTGTTGGCCCCAGCTCCTCGGAGGGGGGGGGGGGGGGGGGGGTGTGAGGGGATAATGACAGTAGCTATGATTTACTGAATAGTTCTAGAGAGTTTTATTCTGTCTGGAATAAATATGGATTGGACCGGACAGGATGAAACAGAGTCGCCAGCAAACTTTGAAGTTGGGGTCGGGGTGCTATGGGGCACGGCCTTAACCGGCGAGACAAGTGCTGGACTTGTTTCTGAAGTTCTCGCTATGTCTTGTGAGTGTCCTGGAAGACCTTTCCACCTTCCTTAGCTATTCCGCCCACGCAGGCTCTTGATGGCCTTCAGCCAACACAAACGCTGACATTTAGATAACAAGCCTTATTTCTATAAATGCTTGTCGTATTACCCGCCTCAGTGGGTCAATTGAACGGACCCACATTGGCAAAACAACATGCTTCGATTCGACGTCCAAGTTTCCCACTGACACGCGAGTTGGCTTCTGCTGGATCAAATACAGCCTACGTAAATGTAATGCAAACGGAAACTGTAGTTAGAGTATGATTGAAGAGACTAAGTGCTATGCAATTACTGGACCCTAATCCAAAATGGTCATTTAATTAAATTCTGCAGCACAGTCTGTATGTAATTTAAATGACAGTCTCAGGGGAATGATGTCCCTTGCGTACCTGGACACCAAGGGATTTGGGAGTCATCACCATGCTGATATGACATGAAGTATTTGGAACTTGTGTATGGACTGATGGGCTTGTACTTCATGCTCTCTCTCTCTCTCTCTCCTCTCTCTCTCTCTCTCTCTCTCTCTCTCTCTCTCTCTCTCTCTCTCTCTCTCTCTCTCTCTCTCTCTCTCTCTCTCTCTCTCTCTCTTCCTCCCACCACCCTCCTCCAGGCCGAGCAGGACAACGGCATCCCCTCCCCGCTTACGCAGACCTAGTCATCAACATCCTGGATGAGAACAACCAGGCCCCGTACTTCCAGTTTGTTACCTACCAGGGCTACGTCAGCGAGTCTGCCCTGTAGGCGCCACCATCTCAGCCAGCGCCAACCTCACTACCCCCCCCTGGGAATCATCGCCCTCGACAACGACATCGAGGAGGTACACAGAAGCACACGCCTACGCACGCGCACCACAAATACACACATGTCCGGATAAACACGCGCACACATCAGTCACGCAAACTATGCTTGTAGCCCATTTCAGAAGGACAGTCCTTGGAGTTGAAACGTTGAAAGAAAGACATGGGTAGGATGTTTTCCTCTACGTGACTGTCCCAGTCATTGTGTCACTGTTTTGTCTCCATTTGTAGCTGGCGCCTGGTGCAACACCTGTACGTAATGGGTTGGCTTGACGTTCTCCGACTCTTCTTTTTGAAGTGGTGTGTTAGCTAGCGGTAGCAGCATGCGGTCTTGTCCACTAGTGTGTTTGATTGCCTTAAACTAGAGTGTCATTCTTCCCTCCAAAGGAGCACTTTTTTTCTCTCAACAATGTCTGCCGTGTTTGTTTGCTGTGCGTGCCCCTCTGCTCTTTTGTATTCCCTTCCTCCTTGGAGGTGATGGCAGCTGAATACACCCATTTTTCAAACAGGAGCTGACTGGATGGGGTTATCTAAGTTCTGAAACTCTATTTTCACGGTGGAAACCACACACATTCTATCGATGGCAACACACCACAAGACAGCAACTTTCGCCTCGTGTCTGTGTTTCTGTCAACGGGATGTTTTCGAATGTGTTTATGATGCTGAAATGATTGTATTATTCATTACCTCAGACGACACACACAGCACAGTAACTCCACTGAGATATCGCCTTCTCGTTGCCTCTCACTCTCTTTCTTTCACTTCATCCTTCTAGCGCATCTTTCTCACACTGTCCCTCTCTCTGTCTATCTTTCTTTCTCGCTATCTTTCTCTCATCGTCCTTCTAGCTCTTCTCTCTCTCTCTCTCTCTCTCTCTCTCTCTCTCTCTCTCTCTCTCTCTCTCTCTCTCTCTCTCTCTCTCTCTTACTGAGTGCTGTGGAAGATTAACACATCAAAGTGGAGCTCTAACATAGATAACAGAATCAATAGTCAAGGCAGTTCTTGTGTTTACCCAAACATGGAGACCTCATTGCCAGACATGAATCATCCTAACAAAGCAACAGCTGCAACCCTGGGACACATAGCAACTTGATTGTTTGGACAGTTGAACTGACCTATTGGCATTTATTTGAGAATGATGGAAAATTCTACGTCATAGCGTTTGACGTCTTGCCAGTGTTGAAGAGCCAACTAGCTGATTGGCTCTCCCACAGCAGAAAGGCTGGTGATGCCTTTTGTTCTTTGATCAGTAGGAATTTAATGGATGATGTTTCTGCCTCTTGTTAGCTCCAGGGGAGTCATCTCACTCTTCATTAGGCCTCCTCAGCTCCATGTTCTGAAATATGCTCCTGTCTGGCTGCTGTCAGCTGCTCTCTGACTGACTAACCAGCCCTATCCTCTTAATAGTTTCTCCCAGTTTCACATCTGTGGCCTTGATGGAGAATCACAACAGCCCACCATCACCATGGTAACATATTTTCTTCTGTGTGTTTTTGAAGACAAAAGACCCCATGTTGAAGATTACGATGGACGACTACACAGCCGTCTTCTCTCTGACCACCGCTGGGATCACCCGCTACCTCAAGCTGCTGATGCCGGTGGACAGGGAGAGGCAGATGACCTACACCTTCAGGGTAGGACTTTAACTTACGGAGGACTACACCCTAAAGGACTACAACCAGGCTAGCCTACCCTGTCTCTTGGGCCCCTCCACACCACACCAGAAGAATGCACATTACGTGAAAAACTGAGTTGAGATTCAGAACCATTTTGTGTTTAGCTCCTAATTGGTCTTCTAATTCTTCTTCATCTCTTTATCTCATTAATAGTGAATATTTATTTTTTCCAAGCATGTTTTTCCTTCAAAAATACAATCTCAAACTCAGTTTTCAAAAGTGTGCTTAGGGGATTGTGGTGTAGCTGCCTGTTCCTAGCTTTTTGTGTGTGTATGAAGAAAGTGTCGTTCCCTCCCACACCCCCATTCCCTATTAGAGAGCATCAATATGTCAATATTAACAACACAGTAGACAGGCACAAGTCCTGCAAAATGTCCTGCGAAAGCATAAGAGAATGAGTGGGAGGCTTTTTCACACTGATGAGGTAGGATTTTGTGAGTGTTTGAATGTGTGTGTGGGTGTGTGCGCGCGTGCTTGTGTGGGTGTGTCTGCCCAACTTGGTTAAGAGGAGCATTGTAACATAAACTTGAATATAAGGCTCGCGACACGAATAGTTTCTTGTCGAAGCAGTGTTGCTCTGCTGTCGAGAAAACGAGATTGAGAGTCGGCGACAAAGAGATGTAAGAATGTAACTCATTAGCTAGCCTCTTGAATATTGCAATCAGAGGCCATAACGCCTGCTGAGAATTTAGTATCTGTTTATCTGCTTTTGACGTTCTGCATGCATCTGCTCATTTTAAAGCTGAAGTGTTTGCATCTGCATTTGGTTCCACATCTATTATTTGGGCTCTAGTGCAAATTAAAAGCACATAGACCCCTTTCTTCCAAAGTACTCACGAACAATAGCTGTTTATTATAATCTCTATATAGAAGCTTTGAGGGCTTTCCATGTTGTCATTGCTGAGATGGGAGCGTATTAGAGCTCATAATTATGAACAATGAATTCATTATTTTGGCTCTACAATTGAAATAATGTTATAATATTTTCGCTGACATTTCCAGTAGAGGTTGAAGCATTCAGTTTTTATTGAAAGGGTCCCTTTTCAACTTTTCTGCGAAGCAATCAAGGGATGTATATGGCCAGTTTGTACCCTTGATTTATGTAATTCTCCTCGTAAAGAAAATTCAGACATGTTATCATTTTTATCTCACCCACTCGATTGTGTGTGTGCGTGTGTGTGTTTGTCTATGCATGTGTATTCAATCACATTTTGATTCAGTCCATCGTTGGTCAGGAAGACAGGGAGAAATATAGAACACTGGTACAGTACTCTGGGAAATTGTCGGCATTAATCCTCTCTGTCTCAGACTTGCATTGTTGTCTTCTCTGCTGTTTCTCTGTCATCCTCTCCCACTCTTCTTCTTTCTCTCTCAGACCTTATTTCTGTCTCTCTGGCATGCCTCCCTCTCTTCCTCTCCTCCCCCCTCTTTCTTTTCTACCCTCGCTCCCTCTCTCCCTGTGATGCCTGTGCCTCAGTCTCCTTTGCCACTGCCCTTCAGTCTAAACACAGGCATTTGTCAATGACAAATGAATCTATTTATATTTATTACTCTTTTTCTTAAACTCTATTTTCTTGATGTTCCTTTGCTTTCTTCCGCTCTCTTTTTGCTATTCCATTGACTCCCTTTTTACTTGCCCTTGGCCTCACACAAAAGTTAAGGAGCTACCACAGGGAGCTCAGGAGGATTTACCCATTGTCCCTGAGGAGCCCTGATATTCATCTGCTCTCTTTAAACCTATCCATCTAAGTCTAGCTAGACTAAGCCTAACTAGATACTGTTGGACAATGTGTGAAGTGTTTTGAAGTGCATATTGCTATTACTTAACCATGTATTTACATGTAACTACGATAATAGGAAACCTGGTTTCATCAAGGCTACAGAAGTCATTTTTATATTATATTAACCTTCTTCCACACGGATTGCCCTTTATGTTTGATTATCCTTTGCTGGTAGATGATGGCATCAGACGGGGTCCAGCAGAGCAGCCCCGTGACCGTCAACATCCTGGTCATCGATGCCAACGACAACACTCCAACATTTGCTGAGGTCTCGTACACTGTGGAGGTGTTCACAGACATGCAGCCAGGAGAAACTGTGATACAGGTAACCCACACTGTGCTCTCTGTCTTTCTCTATCTTTCTCTCTTTCTCTCTCTTTCTCTATCTTTCTCTCTCTTTCTCTGTCTTGCTCTGTCTTTCTCTGTCTCTGTCTCTCTTTCTCTGTCTCTCTCTTTCTCTCTCTCTCTCTCTCTCTCTCTCTCTCTCTCTCTCTCTCACTCTCTCTCTCTCTCTCTCTCTCTCTCTCTCTCTCTCACTCTCACTCTCTCTCTCTCTCTCTCTCTATCTCTCTCTCTTTCTCGCTCCACATCATTAACAGTTGTGATTAAAAAAGATTAACTAGCTTTAGTGCATGACTCGAACTCAACTTTCCAGCACAGGTCTACATTTATGCCTGGAACTCACTTACTCTTTGCAGTTTTGTGAAAGGAGCATTTTTTTGTGTGAAAATGTGGCCATAGCAACACTGTGCACCTTCCAGGAAGGTGTTGCTATTCTTTACATAAGGGGGCCCAGTACTGACTTATTAGATAGACCGAACATGATCTTTTATCTCGATAAACCAGCTTACACGCACACACACACAGACACACAAACTCACCTACTGTACACCCACACACACACGCACGTTAAGATATCGAAGTTGAATCTATCTTAAAGACCAGTCACTGGGTCTGGTGAAATGAGACCAGCGGTTAGGGAGAGGCTGAGATGGGCATTCAACAGCTTTTTAGAAGCCCTCTATGAGAGGCCCAGCTCGGCCTGGCAGGATGCAGCTTTAGTCTGATGCGGGAGCCGTTTCATGGGTCCGACATCACGACTGGGAGAGGCTGGGCCTCCAGGAGACCCGGGGCTGAGGCCTGGAGGTGTTCCTTTCTAGGAGCAGCAGGGGGTTCAAATGAATGAGCCTCAAGTGTAGTATGGCCAGTAAGCTCCTCCGATAATGTGGCGCGCCGCGGATGTGAGGTTTGTGTTCCGTCTGAAGATCAGACGCACAGTATCAGATGCAGACGGAGGGGGTTTTATCACTGATTCACTTTGATTTTACACTTGTAAAGGACGAAAGGCATACCCCCTGGGGCTACCTTCTCCTAATAAAAGATGTGTTGTTAATTATTCATTTATAGTTCAGGTCCAAACTATCACTAAGACCCCTTAATTAGCATCAACATTGTAGGGGGCAGGGGAGTACAGGCTGTTTGCTGTATAAGCAAAGGTCAGTAATGCAGAACATTATGTGTGGTAAATGTCACCAATTGGTTGTGTTAGACATGCGTCAGAAGTAATGTAAGTACCAGAATATCTCCCTATCATTACAGAGGCAGGTTGGACCCCCCCACCAAACAGGGTTGCCTCCTGCCTGGAGATGTTTTCTGCTTTCCTGTCTCAATAGACATGTCAGTGATGCACATATGTCTCTCTCTCTGTCTCTGTCTCTGTCTCTGTCTCTGTCTCTCTCTCTCTCTCTCTCTCTCTCTCTCTCTCTCTCTCTCTCTCTCTCTCTCTCTCTCTCTCTCTCTCTCTCTCTCTCTCTCTCCCCCTCTCTCTTTGTCTCTGTCTCTGTCTCTCTGTCTCTCTCTCCCCCTCTCTCTCTCTCCCCCTCTCTCTCTCTCTCCCCCCCCCCCTCTCTCTCTCTCTCTCTCTCTCTCTCTCTCTCTCTCTCTCTCTCTCTCTCTCTCTCTGCCTCCTTAGCTGACAGCAGCCGATGCAGATGAGGGTCTGAATGGCCTGGTGACGTACACCATCCTGGCTGGTGACCAGGGGGACTTCATCATCAACAACCGCACGGGCCGCATCACCTTGGCGCCCGGCATGGCCTTGACCGTCGGCCGCTCCTACGCCTTGACCGTGAGGGCCTCCGACAACGCTCCAGAGATCCAGAGGAGGTGCGCACACTCACCTCCAGTCACATTATAGCCCACGCCATGGAGATGGAACATACAAAATGATCTGTGGGGTTGTTTCTTTTATCCATCCATACATCCATATATCCATCATCCTTTTATCCCCTCACGTCATGGTGGCAGCAGGCTTCTTTTATTACACTCTCTTATATAGATTCTCTTTCAGTCCTAGCCATGCATTCTCATATGAAGTGCGCTTTCTGGTCCTTTTTCAACTCGTGCTTTTCTACTTGTTTGTGAGCTACTGTATTCATCTCTCAGTCAGCAAACATGTATTAATGATCAGTAGCTGTTTCACACAATCCTTTAATTGCGCCATCAATTTTCTTTCACAGATTACACTCTTTATTTGGAGCATGCCCGTACAGATTCACTTAATAGTTCTGAATCCAGCTTTCAAAAGACTTGTTTGTCTTCCAAAGAGGGTTCTGCAAGGTGAATTATGATAATTCAATATTATGACAGGCCATTAGGAAGCAGGCAGCAGATGGTTGCTTGTTCTATCATAGTGTACAAAGACATCTTTGTCTTCTTTTCTCCTTTATTTTCAACCGGTCATTAAATAATAATTACAATGTTTGTTGTTTTGATGCATTGTTAACGCGTTTCCAGAAATCAACGTCATACTTCTTTGGGATTCTTAGGCGCAGGCGGAAGAAACTTTGGGACGGTTTAGTGAAATGGGTTTTACAAAAGATAGTTCACCGTGACTGACTTTCACTGAGCAAATACAAATCAATTGGCCTTGCCAAACACTCTGTGTGTGTGTGTGTGTGCAATCCCACAGCTTATTCAAGATAAAACTTCTTGGCTGTGGTTTGGAATCTTAAGTGCTTTTTCCATTACAGATATTTTCTTGGCAATGTTTGGTTATAGTAGATGCTGTGTGGCCTATTTATTGTACGAGGTCTACAGTAGTACAATAGTATTAAACTAGAGTTGTGTTGGATTGATATACCATTAAACCTACTGCGGCGTATAGGCTGTAGGATTCTAGCCATTTATGCCAGCTGTGTGATATTGTTGTTGTCTGGTGTCAGGAGCACTATCACCACGGTATACATCGAAGTACTCCCCCCCAACAACCAGAGCCCCCACGCTTCCCCCTCTTCACCTACAACGTGGAGGTCAGCGAGGCCATGAGGATAGGAGCCATCCTGGTCAACCTTCAGGTCAGAAGCACACACACAACCGCACACATGGTTGCACAAACACTGTATCCACGCACACGCACACTCAATGGGCCTAAAGTCCGAGCTGGACGATAATCACTCACGTGTAAGCATGCATGCATGCACACACACACAAACATACACGCACACTTTTCATAGAGCCGATCATTAGGGATGGGCATTGGGGCCATAAATATACATAAATCTAAATTTTAATGGTTGCAAACTGCTCCTAATGGATACCTTCGTACATCTATGTAAATCTCTGTTGAATAATGATGACTCACCCGATACACCCTTCCTCGGTTTCCATAGGCTACCGACAGAGAGAACGATCCAATTACATACCTCATAGTGAGTGGTGATTCCCAGAAGGTCTTCAACCTCTCGAAAACGTAAGCTCATTTCTTATTAAAAAGCGCCGTGTGTAGCTGTACCAGGGGACGTAGCTGGCTGACTGGATTTAGGGATGAATGCATGGGTAGATGGTTTGTGTTGATTCATAGAAGATCAAGTGTCATAGCTATTCCATATAGAGATATCCTCTGGATAGAGACATGGGAGGAGCGAGCCAGAGAGAGAGGGAGCGATGGAGGGACAAGTAGAAGTGGAGGTGCTTCAAACCAACCAGAAGAATATTAGAAAACGTCATCAGCCACCCCCCACCTATACAGTCTGTCAGCGCGAGGGATGGATAGAGGAGAAGGAGGAGAAAAAAGAGAGATGGATGTGGAGGGGGACAGGGGCGTGACATGTTTCCCACGACCAGTGGTCGTTTATTGTCCCTCAAATAAACAAGGGAATAAGGATGGAAGGATACGTGGAGAGACTGAGAAGAGCAGGAGGCCTTTCTCTGCCCGACCCACGCTCTTTAACTGATCCAAACTGTTCCTCCTCTCTCCATCTCTCTCTCCTCCCTTCCCCCCCTACTAGCTACGCAAGGAGGCCAGTTTTGGGGGGGGACTTTTGAGATTTATTTGGTCTCCATTGTTGTCCTGTCCTTTTGTTTAGTTTGTTTACTCTCCTGGCAGAACTGCAGCTTTTTTTTTGTTCAATAGCGGGATGATTGCTTCTCTGTTTGAGTGGCGGCTGCAGCGAAAAACAACGCTGTGTAGCTATCTACACCACCAGAGACATTTGTTGCTGCTGTGTTTATCTCTTCCAAACCAGATACTGTACGGCTTGACTCCATCTAAAAACAAACACGCTGGGCCTTTTAGGTGGCCAAGATACTCCACCTCCTCACATACAGTATCACTTTCCCTGTCGAATGGCTCTCCCCTATCAACTGGCAGGTGCTGATACAGAGTGAGATGAATGGAAGCATAATTAGCTGGTAATGCATGCTTGATGAGTGTCTGAGATACGGAGCCCTGCTTTGCTCTCTCATTTCTCAAGCCCGGGCCACTCTTCAGTGGTGCAGTGGACGTTTTTTGGTGTATTGTGCATCGCTGCATGTTCGGATTCAGGCCACATATGGTGCTGGTTCGATACAGCTAATATGAATAATGGGCTCTCTAGTCTATAACTCCCTCTAAATGGGGCAGGTCACCCTGAGGGACCGGGGTGTGGAGAGAAGGAGAGAGAGAGAGTATGAGAGAGAGAGAGATAATATGAGAGAGAGAGAGAGAGAGAGAGAGAGAGAGAGAGAGAGAGAGAGAGAGAGAGAGAGAGAGAGAGAGAGAGAGAGAGAGAGAGAGAGAGAGAGAGAGAGAGAGAGAGAGAGAGGGAGAGAGAGGGTGGGGAATTCTGCTTCCTGTTTTCCTCCTCAGTAAGACAGATGACTGCAGCTCGGTCTGTTGACCACGTTACAGCATAAAGACCATCAACCAAAAACCCATTCCAAATATCAGAGACAAATACAGAACCCTCACTACCTGGAACCAGACAGGGAAAAAAACCATGCTGCTTTCCAGAAGCACTGCAGCATGCACTTGAGGAACAGAACAATCAAATGCCAACAAGCCGCGCCATCAGATTAAACTCTGCCCGTCTCCACTCCCACATTCTGACCGCCAGCTCTTCTCTGGGCTGTTAACAAGATCCTATCTGTATGACAGCCTCCCCCTCCCTCCCTACCTTCATCGTTCTCCTGGGTTCTGAGAACCAGGGCACCGGCTGTCCGGCTGCTATCATACCCAATCAGCATGCTCTCAGCTGGAACAGAGTTCACTCCTCCTACTGGCTATCCAGACAAGGATACCCCTGGGGACTGGGATCCAGAGTTCATCCTTATTATCACCTCGACCGTCATGGTCAACTCCACCATGCTCATGGTCATTGCCATTACCATATTCGCCTCCATCATTCCTGATCGGGGTGTTGTTTCCTGGAATTGATTCGAGACAGGCTGGGGCTTGGTTAGGCCCTGGCGGCTGTGGTATAAATATACATGAACTCAATAGGCAGACTGTGGAGCAGAGAACTCTCTGCGCCGCTCTGCATATTTATGTTGTCAGCGTGAAAAGCTGCTCTTGCCCTCCTGAACTGACGCACCACTGGTGGCTTTGCAGAAGAAACAAGTGCTCGCCAGCCATAACTTAGAGCCGGCGCTCGGAGAGAACGGCCAGCCTTAATCGAGCTTGGAGCAATTTTCATGTCAGATTTCCAAATGGTTGTTCTGTTCCGCGGGTGCAGCCTGGAGAGGAAGGGGAAGTGAGGTCAGGAGAGCGGGATGTGGTTCCCCCCGGGGCGGACTGAGCGCTAAATTACAGCCACAGGAGAGAGGGGGGAATAAAGATATGGACAGAGGGATGGAGGGAAAGAGAGAGCATGGGGGAAAACGAGGTAGAGAGACATGGAAAAAGAGAAAGAGAGGGAGAAGGAAAGAGAGAGAAAGAGAGACAGAGAGAGAGAGAGAGAGAGAGCAGAGAGAGAGAGAGAGAGAGAGAGAGAGAGAGAGAGAGAGAGAGCAGGCGCACAGAGAGGACATGTAAAAGTGGCAGGC